>NC_081575.1:25826660-25894169 GCF_022355385.1 Mustela nigripes | reverse complement strand
TCTCCCAAACCCCCTCCCCCCGGCAACCCTCAGTTTGTTGTGAGATTAAGAGTCACTTATGGTTTGTCTCCCTCCCAATCCCATCTTGGAGGTCAGGCACCTTCCCTATTATTAAGGCATACAAAGTCCTTCATGACTTGACCACTGCCTACTCTCATCATCCTCTTATTTGTATCTCGATTCCAGTGATAATGAACTGTTTTACAATTACTTTCACATTCTCCCATTCTGTCCTGCTTTTGTATATACCTTTCCGTCTGTCTTGAAAGCCCTCCTCATCTTATCTGCTTGGGGAGCTTTTACCTATCCCTCAAAGCTCAGCTCAGTTTTCCCCCCAGTACTCTGTCCAGGCAGAATGAGTTACTTCCCCTTTGTGCTCACAGTTTGTTTTCCGTAGCTCTGTTATAACAGCGACTATGTTGTATGATACAGTTTTCATTACTTCTCTATCTTTCTCATTAGAGGATGGGCTCCATAAAGACAGACTCTCTGTCTTACTCTTTTCTGCGTTTTAGTGCCAATCTTTGTGGCCAAGTCATTGTAAGAGCTCAGTAAATGTTCGAAATAGGCTTTGAGTCTCTTGTAGTTTCCTTGTCAACTCCCAGTGATTTTGCAAACCTGCTGAACCTGGGCAGAAAAATCCAAGGAACAAGAACTGCTGTGCTCAAGTCTGCTCACAATGAGCCCGGGCAGGTAAAACACCCATGCTGTGAGAAGACATGCCAACGTGTCAGACAGAAGTAACTGATGGTAAGTGAATGAATACAGTAATCTTGTAGAGTCTTCTCCCCCCTCCCCCATTGCCCCTGCTCTCTATCTCCTTGGATTGTCTGTTACTCTCCCTAAACATTTCCTGAAATGTCTTCCCCAGTTTTATTTCAGCTTTTGGTCCCACAGTCCTACAATAGACACCACTAATCACTCTGAAATAGGAACTTTGTTGGCAAAAATAAGTAAGAGGGTAAAACATGCACAATACCATAACACCAAATATGTACTTGGAAGGGGCTTTCCAGGAAACAAGTCCCATACATCATACAGCCTTCAGATTTCAAGTCTAGGTACTTTGACTCTCCCTTCCTACGGTGATTTTTGCCTATTTTTTCAACGTATGATCTGCAGGAGCAGCTATGAGCTTATGTCCCAACAAATTTGTCTTTTACAGTAGAACTGTGAGATATCTTGAGGATCACTACTTTGTTTTAAAAATTTTTAATTTTTTTATAAACATATATTTTAATCCCCAGGGGTACAGGTCTGTGAATCTCCAGGTTTACACACTTCACAGTACTCACACTTCATAGTACTCACCCTCCCCAATGTCCATAACCCCACTCCCCTTCACCCAAACCCTCCCCCCAGCAACCCTCAGTTTGTTTTGTGAGATTAAGAGTCACTTATGCAGTCATCAAAAGAAATGAAATCTTGCCATTTGCGACATCATGGATGGAACTAGAGCGTATCATGCTTAGCGAAATAAGTCAAGTGGAGAAAGACAACTATCATATGATCTCCCTGATATGAGGAAGTGGTGATGCAACATGAGGATCACTACTTTCTTATTAATAACTTTATTAGACAGTAAAAAAATTTGTAAGATTTCGAACAGTTAATTCAGTAAGATTAATAGGACTGGATTTCATTTCACACAAAAAAACACTTAATCGCAATGCGCTCAACGCTACAGTTTAAATGAATTGGAAGTGAATGAGAACTGGGATGACCATCAAACAACATCATCGAAAAGAAACCTCCTGATGATCACTAATTGAATATCCTACCAATGAGACTATGATATGTTCTCGAACAAATAAGGAAACCAACTGTTTAGCATGTCTGTATTTCAGCAATGCATTATAGGTTATATCACTCAAAAATATGTCCAATTATTAGCTTGGAAATACCAGATTTGCTATTAACATCTATTTTCACAGGTAGATCTCCATCTTTTTTATATCAATATAGCGGTATAGTTAACAATTACCTTCAAAATGACATGTTATTACCAGGCTCCTGGCAATTTAAAAACTAAAGATGGCTATTCTAAACCATTCTTCTAAGCCTGCAATTCTAAAACTCCCCTTTTCTATTAGAAAGCCCAGCACTCCATCAAAGAAGAAGAATGATTAAAGGAAATAAAACATAAGGCAATGTACTTTCTGATTACATCTCAACAATTGATGTCTTGCTTTCATGCAAGGTACTAAAGTGCCCGTGTACTGAAATTACCATTCCTGTTTAAAGCTGAAGCAATCAAAACAAAAATGGGCAAACCCCTTTTGTATTGCCCTGGAAAAATAGATCATTCTGAAGGGTGTTTTTGTTGTTTCAAGAATCTGTTTAACCTTCCATTACATAGAACCGGGGCATACCATCTAGCAACAATGATTTAACACCAATTCTTCTGCAAAAGGTGGCTTTGAAAATATTTTGTTTATGTTCCTGGAAATCTTGATCAATTACGGCTGCCTCCTTTCCAGTTTATTCTGCCACACATGCTCATTTTGAAAACAGAATCAAATGATCCTAGGACAACGCACATTTTTATATGAAGGCCAACTTCCTGCTAAGGGTTGGGTGTCTTGTTGGCAGTCAACAAAGAAACCCCACTGAATGGGGCCTACTGCACATTTTCTCCCCTAAGTTTTCCTTCTCTCTGCCAAAAAGCCAGGTCTGCTGTATAATAAGTTAAGCATACTTTTAAATGCACTACTCACACCCTCCTGCTACCTTGCTCAGAACTTCTTTTGAAGCTTATAAATAAGTTTGAAATAAAAATTCCCCTCGGAAGCCAGTGGGTGGTGCTTTATGCTGATTTCAAAGAAGAAACCATTTTTCAGACTTATGAACAACCAGGGACACAATACATATTTCTCTTAGGACTTGACTGAGAGGATATAAACACAAGCTGGGAGATATGCCAGTGTGATCAATGGAAATTTACTTCCCCTCCCAGTAAAACCATTTGTTGACAAACTATTGGCCTGTTTTGGAGACTAAGTTAAAAGAAATTCTTTATCCATTTCAGACAGATGACGATATCCAATTAGTGCCCTGGCTTGTTTTCTTTAATAATTTTTTAACACTCAACTGGGAGATATGTTTGATACAAAGATAGACTAAAACAAATAGCTTACCTCAGTAATAGATGATTCATGTACACATTTTATTCCTCATAATTTTAAAGAACTGATTTATCTTAAAAGGTAAGGATATATACTTTCTGTAATCACTAAGAAGATGTATTTTGAAGGAATAATATTGCAAAATACAAGTTCCTGTTTTTTTTCATCTCAGAAAGTAGAAACCATCTACATATATCAGGCACAATATTTGGAAACAATTCTCTGCAACCAATGGTTAATTGTCAGGTAAATATAATTGCTGCAACTAAAATGACAAATGGTCTGAAAACACTGCCTTCTAGAAGCTACCCACTGCATAATGATTTTGCAACTAAAGAAAAACTGAAGAAGTGAATGGCAGCAGACATCCAATCTAATTACAGGTGTCTTTTTAACCAGTGAGAGGAAATTGGGGGAAGATAGATTCTTGTTTCTAATCTGCCATCTGTCTCAGATCAAAAAAGCAGGGTGCCTAAAGAGTTAGGCTTTTTCCAGAAAGAAGTGGAGTGGGGGAATTTGGAAAGACGGTTGCTCTTGCCTTAATCAGTCAGAAAAGACTGTCTGACCTGAGGGGGAAAGAGCATTGCTTTCTAAATTGGTCTTTTCAAAGCTGCTCCTTCACACTTATCATTCCTGCTTCTAAAACTGCCTTTGTGGGTGGGATTTAGACTTTGAAAACATCCCAAGAGAGGTGTTCATGTCCAAGGTCAGGCTGAAAGGCAGTGGCAGAGCTGGCTTCAGATCTGTTTCCTGGCAAGTGTGACAAGTTCTTGGTTAGAAATACAATGTGCCTACAAATGAGATGATCCAATGAAAAAATGTTCCTTTAAAGAAAAAACTATCTAAAATAAGGTTTCTTTCTCAGAATAAAATTCTCAGAAAGAGACAGAGAGCAGATTCAGTGGAGCTGGGGTGAGCACAAGGCATCTTTTTGGGGAGACAACAATATCCTGAAACGGTTGTGGTGCTGGGTGCACAACTCCACAACTTATTAAAATCACTGACGTGTACATTTAAAGTGGCTGAGTTGCATGGTGTATAAATTATACTTCAAAAAAGGTGTTAAAAAGATTCTCAGAAAGAATTCAGTACCTCTTGCCTAAAAACTGCTGACTGGCAAAGTAGGGGTGGAGAGAACACATCTGTGGAAATAAGGGGGATCCCAAAGCCAACTTTCTCAATGGCTCCCCTCTGCTCTGAATTTCTAAGCCTGTGTGAAGAAAACAGTAAGAGGACACAGGGCTGGGAACACACAGCTGGGGGCTGGTTCAATTGAGGTCATTTCCCACTTTGTGCTTAATGTCAATGACAGGCATTTGAAAGAGACAATCCATACAAGCCAATAAAAGTGTGTGGAAAAGATCCGGCTGCTTAAAATGTCAAACTCTTTCAAATCAAAACAAAAAACCTCATAATTTAATAAGTGGCATCTGCCCTTTCGTTTTTGTACTTTTAAAACTGTGATTCTCCTTTTGACAACAGAAAAGAGTTGACATTTTATATCTATGCCCGAATCTTTGCTCTCAAATAAAACAAACAATTTGAAATGGAATTTAGAATGTTCCTTGAAAGAGTGGAAGGAGGGATAATGAAGGGGTCCCATCCTGGGACTATGGTGGGTGGTGTCACATCTTGGTTGAAGCAAACCTGGTTCGTTTAGCCAATCAAAATTTTTCAGCCCATGTGGCTGGCTGACTCAGCTGACTCAATGATGGTGCAAACAAAATAAGATCATAGGTGTGATTATAAAATGGATCTCTTAGCCTTGGTCAGTTCATGGCCCTATGAGATAAGCTGAACTTCACCAGTTGTTTCCTAAAGGTCAGATGCAGACAAGGATGGCTGCATGGAAGAGTGTAACTGTCTCAAGACATTTGCATCCCAAGTCCTGGAGAAATAACCCAAAGTCCATGTTCTACTAATGGTTGCTGAGAATCTGTGTCTTTGGATGAAAAGGAATGAGATTTTGAAATGAAAAGTTCCCAATAGATGTTCATATGAAAACTGGACAGGAACACCAATAACCAACTCCCCAGAAAGATGAAAAACAAGGTGGAGGAACTTGGGTGAAGCGTTTATAACCAGGGTAGTGAAATCAGTTTGTCTGAGAGACCATGGGCTCAAGGGCCACCTGGGTTCCCTCTCCTGATTCAGTTAACATGTAAATTGCAAACTAGGAGAAAGGGACAACAGATGGAAGATGACAGTGTCCTAGCTCTCTGCCTTTTCCTCTTTTCCTAAGTCCAGGACTTGGAATACTTGAAACTAAGTGAAGTCCAGGACTACCCTCTTCCCTAGATTCCTTCACCACTTCTCCTGTCTTCCTCCTGCCTTTTCTTTTTTTAACCATTACTGTTCCTTGATTCAGTTCCTAGCTTCTCACTGGATCTACTGACATTTATGTGGACAAACAACTATGGTAGAGAGAAAGAGCACAGGGCTCTAGTCACTTATGAACATTGGGGGAAGTCACATGACTGGAAGCCTTTGATTCTTGATTTTTAAAATGGGATTAATGCCACACTGCAGGGTTGTTGTATTTAAAAGGGGATGGAGGGCACCAAAGCCTTTTGAAAAGTGTTACCACATGGATGATTCCTCAATCCTAAGGTGCACATTTTGCTCCACATTTTTAACATCTCTGAAATAAGTCTGTATCTTGCAATCAGTGTATGTCATAGTTTAATTGGCAGCATTTCCCGTAAAATACTGGCATGATTGATGGAGTGTTAGATTATATAAAACACAATATACTTTTAAAAAAGTTGGTTAGTGGGGCGCCTGGGTGGCTCAGTGGGTTAAAGCCTCTGCCTTCGGCTCAGGTCATGATCTCTGGGTCCTGGGATCGAGCCCTGCATCGGGCTCTCTGCTCGGTAGGGAGCCTGCTTCCTCCTCTCTCTCTGCCTGCCTGTCTGCCTCCTTGTGATCTCTGTCTGTCAAATAAATAAATAAAATCTTTTTTTAAAAAAAAGTTGGTTAGCGTCAGATACACTGGTTAATTACTTGGGATAGAGCAATGATGATAGATGATTCTTAAAACCCAGATTTATAGAACTTCATGATGAAGAGGTCTCAGTATACTAGCACTAATTTGAAATCAGATTGCTGTATTTGAAGATATATGTATTAATTTGGCTATCTCTAGGTGCTGGACTTCCAGGTAACTTTTTCCTTGTACTTTCCCAAGTTTTTCGCATCAAATATGTGTTGTGCATGTGTAATACATATATATAGCACTATGTATGTGTGTATATATATTGCATTAAGAAAACAGTAATAATAAATATTTTAAAAGCTTCTTAAGTGCAAAGAAATGGGCACTCTTGACCATGAAATGGACTATTATTCTTGAGGGAAACGTGGCAGTATGTCTGAAAAGTTTTAGAAACATGTACTTCTTTCCCTTTATGTGAGATACCTAAGTTAGGTAAATACATAGAGACAGAAAGTAGCATAGGAGCTGGGGAGGAGAAATGGGGAGTTACTATTTAATGGGTATAGATTTCCATCACTGGGATGATGGAAACATTCTGGAAATGGACAATGGTGATGGTTGCACAACACTGTGAATATACTTAATGCCATTGAATTGTACGTAGAAATGGTCAAAGTGGTAAACTTTGTTATGCATCTTTTATCACAATTTAAAAAAATTCCACTGGGGGTGCCTGGGTGGCTTAGTCGACTAAGCATCCGACTCTGGATTTCCACCCAGGTCATGATCTTAGTGTCATGAAATCGAGCCCTGGGGCAGGCTCCGTGCTGATGGAGCCTGCATAAAATTCTCCATCCTTCTGCTCCTCCCACCCCCACTAAAATAAATAAACAAAAATCTTTAACCCACTGAGCCACCCAGGTGCCCCAACAAAAACCTTTAAAACAATAAAAATAAAAATTATACATCCTTTGAAAATAAAATAAAATAAAAAAGCTGCTTACCACTTTGAGGATTCAGAATATGATGCTTATTCAATGACCAGCCTCCTAGGTTAGAAGCATCCATCTCAAAGCCTTGTATGATGACTGTCCTTTTCTCCCAGAGGATAAAGTCAGGGCATGTTTCATATTCATATCCCACAGATACTGCAAACAAAGAGTTAATAACACATGAACACATTTCAAAGTATTTCCTTCATTTTTACAATGGTTGATAATTCTGTGGGTATTACATTTGCTATTGAATTCTGATGCGGGTTGAAATTCGATTGCAAGTGCCTTCTCCTCACACAGCACGGCAGAGCGCCAGCATCCAAAAGTGATCACCAGTCAGCACGTACCGGGTACATACTCGGATGAGTGAGCGCGTGCTCTCTGTCATTAGGTACATACCGTATGTTTACTGACATCAAGCTTTGGGCTTTGGGGTTGGAGGCTGTGTTGTAAAACTGAAGAAACACTCTCTCTGAAGGCTTAAGCTATGCTGATACAATTTTTTTCTTTACTCTTTTAGAAGAGGCGCAAGGAGGGCTGGTTTCTTCTCTCTCTAGGGTGCAAAACGCACTTAGGAAGCCGGTTTTGGTGTGCTGGGTCACTTATACAACAACTGACTACACATGAGATTAATACAAATCGATTTGTCCAATTTATATTTTCTCTTGTGCTAACTGGCCTTTAGTTTGCCAAGAAGTGGGAGTTTGCTTTGAGCGTGGCAAGTGTAAATTCCACCTTGTGCACATTATATTTTGGTTTCTGCATAGAGCTAACCAATGGGATATCACCCAACATTTGGCCTCAACTCTTATGAAGCACAGATGTTGCGCATTAAACGTGGAACCCTGGAATGCCACTGAAATGGGAAGTGGGAAATGAGGTAGCAAGGGTTCCTCTGAAATATGTCAAGCTCAAGTACACCAAATCCCAGTCATTTTCTCAGTTGGTAAACCTGCTTACCTGCTGGAACCCCAGATTTCTGAGTCTTGAATTTAAAATGTTTTCTGTCCTCATAATGTCCTAAGCCTGAGAGTATTGGCTCATTAAACTGCATACCCCGAAGCTGCTTTCCCCCTTTCTGGAAGCTTCAAATATTCCTAGCTAGTAGTTGGCCATTGCTTTTCCAGTTTCTGTCTCTACCTGACTCTTAAGATGCCTCTGGAGAACTCATCCCACCTTTTGTCATTTGGCTATGAAAACTGGTAATGAAAATATGTGCTTAAACAATGCCAGAAAAATAGGACCTAAGATGAAAAATTAAAGCAAACTAGTTTCGGGTTTTGGCATTGGGTGAAGGGAAAAGATGGTAATTTTAGTCAAACTGATTTATATGTGCATGTGTGTGTATGAGCATATGTACATATAAGCCAAAAAGTCCTTATGATTATGAATATACAACTCTCTAGCATTGTGGATCATCTATGGTCAATTTTAAATCATATGTTGGCTTCTTTTTGTCCCTTGCTCTACCAAAGCTTTAATAGGGATCTTATAGGGCCATCGTCCTGGGATGTGTGACCTGTGCAGTCGCACAGGGGCCCATGTTTTGAAGGGTCCCACATTTTGTTTAATGCTCTGCTGCCACTGCCTTGAAATCCTTAATAATTTTTTAACACAAGGTTCTGTATTTTCACTTAACACTGGGCCCTGCAAATTATGTAGCCAGTCCTGATGGAGATGCCCTTCTACCCTGCCATCAGCTGGTGAAGACTCAGGGAAAGCAAACTCATTTTATTATTAGCCTTAACCAAGCATTATTAGCAAGGGAGATCAATGGGTAGTGGGAAAGATTAATCATAAAATGGAAATAATTTCTAAATGGAAATTTGTTCGGGATCATTCTGTGTCAATGCTGTTCTCTATGAAGGTGGATGGAAACAGAATTTCAGTGATGGAAAAGCATCTCAAAGGTAGTCTACTTTGGGTTATAGATATGACACAAATCATTGCTGTCAAACAACCTCTTAGATATCATGACCCACAATGCTTGATAAACAACTCTGGTAGAGTGGAAAGAGTTGGTTTTAGAGCTAGAGTCAAAAAAGGTTTCAACTTTTGGGTCTGCCATTAACTAGCTATTTGGTGTCAGGTGAATTATTCTGCATCTCTGAGAATCATGGTCTTCTCTGGTAAGAAAGTCAGGACAGTGGAAGATGGGCTAGAATTGCTAATTTTTAGACCCTTTTGGGTCAGGTAAACTTTTATTATGAATTTGATAGAAGTTAAGAATCTTCTTAGATTTTTTCCTAGAAAGATGCAGATGAGGGGCGCTGGGGTGGCTCAGGTCATGGTCACGGGGTCAGGATTCCCTGCTCAGCAGGGAGTATGCTTCTCCAGCTCCATCTTCGTCTGTCTCTCCTCTGCTCATGCATTCTCTCTCCCTCTCTCTCAAATAAGTAGATAAAAATCTTAAAAAAAAAAGAAAAATGAAGATGTACACATAATTTTGTATATAATTCTAGAGCTTCAGTGACCTCCCGAAATCCAGATAGAGATCTCAGACCAAAGACTTTTTTTGCACTAGATAATTCGTACAGTGCCCCTTTGAGCACTAACACTCTGTGATTCCAAAGTGCATTCTCTCAACATCGTGTTTGATCGATTCTGGTTGGGGATTAAACCCAAAAGTTGAAGAGAGCATCGCATCTCATGTTGGCAAAATCAGGTGGCGAGAAAGCATACGTGGGGGCATGTTGGTGTGTTGAATAACACGGTTTCTGCTTCTCTTGCCAACATTTAAAAGTCCTGATGAATAAATAATCACAGCGACAATTACAGGTTCCCTGAAAGCCATCATCTCCTTCCCTACCATTGTCAGGATCTGCTTTTTGTACATTGTAAGCCTGGTGAGCTCCCTTAGAATCCTTTGTCCGGAAGGTGATTATGCAGTTTTGCAAATAAGTAGTGTGCCCTGGTGACCTCCGGTGGTGGTTTGGAGCCGGATTTTTCCCTCTCAGTAACAGTTAAAGATCCCCCTAACTCTGTGGCAGGAAATGCTTATATAAAGTATCAATTAAAGAGTTCTCAATGCAATGGTAATGAGATATACTCTTCACCTCATTCTGCTTTTGGAATTGCTCTCTCGTCCACAACAAAAAAGTGCATTGGCTGCAAACCCCACAATGATATTACTTTTTTCCCCTAGTCATGGCAAATAGCAACAAGGCAGCCACTTAATAAGTTCCCTCTAATTTTTATTAGGTTTACGTTCTTGGGAGAAAGCTCTATGGGCTAATAAAGTTATAATTTATACTTAAGACTTACCCAAAATCTCAACTAACTTTAATGAGAATGGCTGCATGTTGGGGTATTTTTGCATGTGGCTTCTTGCTCAGAGTAATAAGGCGAGGTTTCTTTCCGACAGCAGCCCATTTTAACATAATCCTAGAATTTGCAGTCAGTTTAGGAGAAGGCAGACATTTCACCCTACAGAGCTGAGCTACTCTCCAAATGCACAGGGAACTGGCAAATACAGAAGCCACCAATCCTAGACTTCTCTCGTGGAGGCAGACTGTAGCACACTAAATGCCTGCTCTTTTTCATATAAATAAAAATTGGGGGGAGAGGGGCTCTTCGGGGTTGGCAACGAAAATGCTGAGGCCCGACATTACACTCTGCCTGGTACTGTGGCAGCTGAGTAACGTGATAGGAAGAAACAATAATCATTTGTAAATATTTCAGAGGAGCTGCAGAAGACACATTGGTCTGGCAGTGGGCCGACATAGGTGGTGGTGGGGGGGTGGTCCCTGGACTGTATATATTGGGAAGGTAGGGGAGAAAAGAGCCATTAGTATAGCAGAAGGCGTTTTCTGAACGATGTGACTGCCTGCCTTGAAACACCCTTAATTCTGTCTGGATTTCTGTTTTCCTGTGTTCTCTCCCTTACCTCCACACAGAGATATTAATGGGATGTTTCTTCACCAAGAGTCATTGCTGGTCAAGATAGCACTGTTACATTTGCAGAAGGTTCTGTCCTCTGATCACAGGATCACACCTTTGACTTGACTGTTAGTCATCTTGCAAATATTAACACTGGCTTATGAAGAAGAATTTATTATACCTGTTTATAAAGAAAGATTGTAGCTTGCTCCCCCAAAGTCACTGGACATGGGGCAAAGAACTGAATGCTCATTCTACTTCTCCAAGCAGCAGGTTTTGTATAATAATGTGGGGATTGCAAGAAGGCTGAGGGCCATGGTGCCCCTGACATCCAATTCAGTGACTGTGACATTCATCTATAAGGGCTGGGATAAGAGACTGACAATAAACAACCAAGGTAAAGATGTTATGCAAGGAAGCTAATGTGCAAAATATGACGAGATTAGGCAGACGATTTTCAGCAGCTTCAGGATAAGGCTTCAGAAATCATAATCGTTGCATTTATGAAAGTAATACATAATTAAAAGTAGTTTGATAGTGTGAGAAACTGACACGTTACCTCATGAACTCAAGGAATATCTAAAAATAATTTCATGACATTAAAACAACAAGATAAAAGCTTTTTTATCCAAAAGGAATCATTAAATAGAATAAACATTTCCCATTCTTTTCAAATAGATTAATGCAAAACAACAACAAACAAGAACAACCAAAGACAAGAGACCTAAAGAACCAAATGAAGGCCTTGGCAACAGTAGACTAAGACTAGACTATATAGATATAGTGCTGTCTACTGAGAACAGGTATGCTCTCTTAGAACTTCTACCTTTTCCTATTCTCTGCTGATTTATCATAGGATAGGATGACCCCCAGAGACTCCTCAGTTTGACACATTGCTCAGTGGCCTGAAATGCTTTGTTGATTTATCTATTATTCCTGGCTCACCAGGAGTGTCAGAATTAGGTGATGAATTTTTATCAAGTGCCTTTTCAGCACTTATGGAAATATTCCCATAGTTTTCTTTTTTAACCTATTAAGCTGGTGAATTATAGCAATAGGCTTCCTAATGTTGAACCATCTTTGTGGTCCTAAAATAAACTCTATTCAGGGCACCTGGGTGGTTCAGTCGGTTAAGTGTCTGACTCTCGACTTTGGCTCAGGTCATGATCTCAGGGTTCTCAGTGGGGACTCTGAGATTCTCTCCCTCTCCCTCTGCTGTACATCGACCCCCACCCCCATCAAACAAACAAACAAACAAGCAAACAAATAAATCTTAAAAAAAAATTCTTTGGTTATCATGTATTTTTTTAAATGAATCACTGGATTTGTTTTGGTAATTCTTGGGATTGATACCCTAGCAGTATACAAAAATAAGGTTTAGACATGACACTGCTAAAAGTGAGGTAGCAGGATGAAGAAAAGTGAGGTAGCAGTAGGAAAAGAAAAAAGCATCTAGCAGTGAAGTAACCACACAAGAGGTCCTGTACACTGAAATCTAATACAATGAGATTTTTTTCCCCTAGCTGCTCTGTTTGAGCCTCACTGTGTAGTAGTGAACCCAGAACATGGATGACCTAGAGGCCACCAAGGCAGGATGATGTTCTGGCTCACACTCACATTTGTGATGGCCTCTGTGTACCTGGGCACAGCTCTCCTCTCCCTTGGGGGCATGTCATTCCATTTCATAGGCAAGGCTAAGGGGTCTGCTTTAGCCTCCAGCTTTGTTCATTTATTTGTTCAGTCATTCAACCAATGTGCAATATTTAATGGGGATCTCTTATTAGGAACTGGAACTATGAGGATGAAGAACACAGAACAAGACAAGACTTCCTCCTGTCACTGCCTCTCCCCCCGGCCACATGGAGCTCACATTCTAGTGGGAGGACGAAATATAAAAACCACACACACACACACACACACACACACACACACACACACACAGAGTGATAAATGTTATGACGGGAAAATGAAGTGTATTAGTAATGAGTATAACAAGAGAATTTAAGGTGGAATGGTGAAACAAGGAAAAGCCTCTTTATGCAGAAGGGGGTTTATCTTACGAAGTATAGGGAAGAACATTCTAGAGAGAGCAGCATGTGTGCAAGGCCTTGAGGCTTGGTATCTCTGGGAGATTTAAAAAAGGTCAGGGTGCCTAGAGGGTGGGTTTCTCTCGAGTGTATCAAAAGCCAATGAAGAACAAACCCTTCCTCTTCCCAGTGTGAAATAAAACAGAACATTACTATCTTCTTGCAGTACTTAGGCATTTTTCTTGGGAGAGGTTTTAGGAAATAGAGTCACCTTGAAAATAGACTGGTTATCTTTTAAAGCAATGTGATTGATTAAAAGGGATACAATGGTATAATAGAAAGAAGGGGGCTGTTATTTAATAACTCAGCAAACCTTCACTGAGCTGCTCTATGTGCCATGCAGGTGATGGGCTGAGCACTGCAGATACAGTGGATATTACCCAGGGTAGGATAATTTGTCATTTGAGAGAGGCCAGACCCTGAAGGGTTACCTATCTTTTGGAACTTTCATCCACAACCCCTTTAATAACTATCACAAAAATAATATCGCCTTACATTTATATAACGCACAATAGTTAAATACATTTTTGTGTATATTACCTAAATGGAAGACTCACAAAAACCTATGAAGAAGATACATTTACTCCCATTTGATAGATGTGATGAGAGTCAGAGAGGTAGTGTGACTAGTTCAAGGTCATCTGGCTAGTAAATGGCAGTGACTCATCAGCAAGTGCTTCTTTCCGCTATGCTAGATCACAGTTATAAAGGGCAAGACCCATGGTTCAGAAGTGCTAAATAAATAATTTTTTAATTTACTCTGAGTTAAAGAGATAAGGATTGGAAGGAGGCCGGGCCTAGCCTTGAAGGAAAAGTACCCTGTGTTCTGGTTGGCCCAAAGTAGCATCCAGTTATGTTGTTGTCTTGATGTAATTATGAACAGCTTCCCAAGCATCAAAAGTACCTGGTTTGAATAATAAATTATATGGTCACCCAATCTTGGAGAGATATCTCCATCCTGCTCTGGTATGGGTTGGTAGAGGGGACTAGAAGGCAAGAACAATTATAAATGCTACCTTGGAAAATAGGACCTATGGTTTGGAAAATCATCCAAAGATTCTGTCTCTTGACTATGTCATCTTACCAATGGCTTTCAAATTCTTATGCCTGAAAGTTATTTGTGACCCAGCATATACATGGGGAGACACACACACACACACACACACACACACACACACACGCGTATAATCGAAGCCAAGTTTTCTAGAACAACGTTCTCCTAATAGCTTTACATTCTGGTATTTTCTATTCTATTCACTTTTGTTCTATGCCATTCCATTCTGTTCCATTTTGTTCCATGAAAAAAATACTGGTCGGAGCAGTGGCACAGTGGGTGGCACAGTGGATTAAGCCTCTGCCTTTGGCTCAGGTCATGATCTCTGGGTCCTGGGATTGAGCCTTGCATCGAGTTCTCTGCTTATCGGGGAGCCTGCTTCCCCATCTCTCTGGCTGCCTGTCTCTCTGTCTACTTGTGATCTCTCTCTCTGTCAAATAAATAAATAAAATCCTAAAAAAAAAATTACTGGTCAACTCACCAGAGAGATTTCATAATCTACTAATGGGCGTGCCTAGCAGTTTGAAATGGGCATGGACCATTGCTTACCAGGATATCAGCGTCATTTAAAAATCCTGGTAGGCTCCAGGCACGCTTACTTCTGGAGGTCCTATCTCACATCTTGTCAAACGTATTAAAATGGATACAACCCACAACACATACCCTGCATTAAACATATTTCATATGCAAGTGTGAAAATTGAGAAGCAATTGACAAGCTGACATAATGCTTCATTTTGTAGACATGTATTTAAACATTTATTAATGTTGATTTTCTGGTTTTCTTTTCATATTTTGGTGCCAATATACTTATTTTTCAGGTTGCAAACATTTTCACCGGTCCTTGAAAAACTCATATCCTTGGTGCTCTGCCTATAAAGCTGAATGGATAAAACAGCCCTGCTCTCAGTTAACGATTATGAATTCATGAGTGGAGCGAAATGATGAAAGATTATTATCTCTGCTAGCTTCTTTGACAGAAAGCCACTGGGGCGTTGAATTGGGTGCTCGGTAAGGTGGGTTGGTCAATTTAGGGAAAGGAGGCCTCAGGGAGAGGCGTGCAGAACTCAGGACTGGGAGATCCGAGTTTGAATCCCTGCTCTGGAGAGGACTTTAGGCAAGTCACTTGCTCTTTCTGAACCTCAGTTTCCCCCTCTGCAAAACGAGGATCATATTCACTGCCCTATGCCTATAAGGCAGGAATGTTATAAGGATTAAAATGAGATCATGTACGTGAGAGTACTTCGCAAATTGTAAAGCACTACCTATTTATTATTAAAATATTCAGTGGCTGAGATTTTTGTGGCTGCCCAGCCTGCGTAGGTTTTACTGAAGGGAAATTTATGAACACTAAAGCATCGTTCTCGGCGATGTTTTGTGTGCACAAAGCAACCGTAGCTTAGTACCTATTACTATTAATGTTCCCTTGTTTCTCTCTAACACAATTTAGACAGACTCCTATGCACCGTGAACCTTTAGGAAGTCTAGTTCTCTCTGAAACACCACTCTTTCTTGCCAAACTACTGTATTAAATAATTATGCAATTGTTGTTGCCAATAACCTTGAAAAAAATAGAATTCTTTATTGCAGTGCTACTAAAGGCGATGGCTGATTTTCTGAACTTCCAGGACTTCAAACCGCTGCGATTTAATTTAATTAAAATGAAGACCGGGCAGAATGCATTATTACATATTGATAATGTATGCGGACCCAGGCAGACATAGGGAATTATTTTGACAAAATTCATATAATGGATGCAGATCAGAGCCCCCGAACAAGCCAGTTTGTCAAATTAAATAAGCCATCTCTAGAATTTTAACAGCTCTGTGAACTTAACAATAATGATTTTTTTTACACTGTTTTGCAAGAGGCAGAGTTGGGAAAGAAACTAAATAATATACAATGATTTCCAGACATCATACCTTATTTAGAACTAGAGAATCAAGTACTAGGGCCAAATTATTTCAAATGCACAGATGGAGTTTTTTAGCAGTGGAGTCTTATCTGCGTATCAGACAACAAAATCTTTAAGCCGGATGAACTAGAGATTCTGGTATTTGTACTGCAACCCTGGGGGTGATTTTACTCTTCTTCTACTTGATCAATATTGTACTTGGATTAATCAATCTTATCAGTTGTCATTGATACTTTCCCAAGGAAGTAGTTCACACAATCTCTGTTGGTAATTTACTTACTCTGGTATTATCCCTCTACTTGCGAAAGCTGTTGCATTGCAAACAAAACAACCCCAAACCAAAACCAAAACCAAAACCAAACAAAACAAAAACCGGTGGGATACTGTAGGATCTCAGGCACTCCTTTCTCACTGTGGCTGTCCGTCAACCTTCTATTCTTCCTCTGAGACACCCTATCCTTTCAGAATGCCACCAATACCCCTAGCTGAGCTACGTGAGAAACAAGAGTCCTACATTCCAAACTAAGTGGGCCTTTCAGTTTAGATATTCACCATCACTTCAAATTCAGCTTGTTTAAAGCTGATCTCCTCTTTCTCCATCGCCCAGAAATAGGTGGGACAGAGGTTCATATTTAATGGGCTTGAAAAGGAAAGAAGAGTGGGAGAACTTTCCAGCCATAGTTTTAACCCAAATCCTTGCTATAACTGGGACTGTATAGGTCAAGGTTTGCCTCCTATTACTGTTGTAACAGATTACCACAAACATAGAGGCTTCAAATGAGACAGATTTATTATCTTACAGTTAAGGAGGTAAGAAGTCTGAAATGGGTCTCACTGTGCTAAAATCAAGGTGTCAGCAGGCTGATTCCTCCCAGAGGCTCTAAAGAAGAATCCATTTCCTTGCCTTCTGTAACTTCTAGAGGTCACCAGCATCCTTGTTGCTTGGCTCACTTCTCCCATCTTCAAGACCAGCAATATCTGACCCTGCTGTGCCTTTCTTCTATGGTTATACCTTCCTATGACTCTGACCTCCCTTTCTGACTCCATCTTCCACTTCTTCCAGGATAATCATCCCATCTCAAGGTCAGCTGATCATCCTTAATTCCTTTTGCAACCTTAATTCTCTGTTGCCATGTAGCATAATACATCCACAGATATCAGGGATGAACATCTTTGGGGGCGGTGGTCGTTATTCTGCATGCCAAAAGACTATACTAGGACTTCTGAATCTGAAGCAAACCTGAGAAATGACGTATATATAGCAACATTGTCAATATCTGGTGCAAAATGTAGTCTGTTTCTTCTCACATTAGTTAAGCGATTATAAAATATGGGCAGGAGTACAGCTAAATATTTTCTTCATGTTTCAGATTTAGTCATGTCCATTAAGGTACAAGCTCAGCAGCCACATACTTGATCCCTTTGTCTTCATTCATTTATGACCTGAACATTTATAGTCTGTTGTGTTCTTCAGGTGCTCACAATCCATCGGCAGAGAATTAGATTCTCCAACTTCATTCTACCACCTGCTCTAAAATTTTACCATTGTCAAATTCTCTTAGTCTTCATGGATATGGATATGGAGACTAGGTAGTAAGTAAAGATCCCTTTAACCATGATTATCAGGGACCTACAAGGTAAATATTCCATGACCCATTTTAGGCACATGCTTGAGATTATTTTGACTATTTGTTGGAGATCTTTGCCAGTGTTCTTTCTCTACCCTAAAAAATTATGTCCTTTACGTGCACATAAAATATTATGAGTAACACTTTTTTTTTCCTCTCTGGATATTTCTGAGTACATCAATTTTCTTTTGCTTTTGTTACCGTTACTAGCCTTAAAAGTGAACCAACAACATATACTTTAGCATTTTAATTAAGGCCAATTTATAGTTAGAATGCTTCAGGAAGGTTTTTTTTTTTTAAGATTATTTATTTATTTATTTGACAGAGAGATCACAAGTAGGCAGAGAGGCAGAGAGGAGGAAGCAGGCTCCCCGCTGAGCAGAGAGCCCAACGAGGGGTTTGATCCCAGGATCCTGGGATCATGGCCTGAGCCAAAGGCAGAGGCTTTAACCCACTGAGCCACCGAGGTGCCCCATTCTTCAGGAAGTTTTAACCAGGAATATCACTGTAGAAATAGAAAGTAAACCAATACCCATCGGCAAACAGTAGGAACAGAGGCTTCATCACTCGTGCGTATACTAGAAAGTCTTTGCTTTTCTTAGTGTTTTAGCTATTTATTCAATAATCCATGGGTATCTTAGAGGCTAAGTCATGAAGAGTGCTTAACTACAACAAGGAAGAAAATTTTAGAATCTTTAGCACTGGAGGTATTTAAAAGAAAGAGAAGTAACACATTTTATGCATAAAGTAAGGTTGATAAAATGATGCAGACACCATGGAAAACAGTTTGGTGAGTTTCTCAACAAGTCAAACAGAATTACCATATGATCTAACAGATCTATTCCTAGGTATATTTCCCCAAGAAGTGAAAAGAGATATTCAAAGAAATACTTGCATATGAATGTTCATAGCAGCACCACTCATGATATCTAAGAGGTGTAAAGCAGCCCAAATGTCCATCAGTTGATGAATGAACAAACAAAATGTGGTATCCATGCAACAGAATATTCTTAAGTCACAGAAAGGAATGAAGCACTGATACATGCTTTGACATGGATGAACTTTGGAAACACTATGCCAAGAGAAAGAAGCCAAATATGAAAGATGATATATTGTATGATTCTATTTGTTTGAAATATTCAAAAGAGGTAGATGCATAAAGACAAAAGGAGGCTGACGGTTGTCAGGGCCTGGAGAAGAGGGAGGAGTGAACAGTGACTGTTAGTGTGCGTGAGGTGCCACTTTGTGGGGTAATGCTGAGAATGTTCTGGAATTAGATATTGATGATAGTTGTATGACACTGTGAAAACACTAAAAATCACTTATTTGTATACTTTAAACAGGTGAAATTTGTGGTATGTGAATTATATCTCAATAAAACCATTATTTTAAAAAGTAAGGTTGAGGGGCGCCTGAGTGGCTCAGCGGGTTAAGCCGCTGCCTTCGGCTCAGGTCATGATCTCAGGGTCCTGGGATCGAGTCCCGCATCGGGCTCTCTGCTCAGCAGGGAGCCTGCTTCCTCCTTTCTCTCTCTTTCTGCCTGCCTCTCTGCCTACTTGTGATCTCTCTCTGTCAAATAAATAACTAAAATCCTAAAAAAAAAAAAGTAAGGTTGAGCTGCATTTATGGGAACCCTGGCAAGAAATAGCTTCTAGACATTGTCTTGGTCAGCTCTTCATGAGAGTACTGGGTAAACTGCTAAGTGTCACAACTGAAGAAAAAACTAAAAACAAACAAACAAACAAAACTCAGTGAACCAGTAGGGGTTCTGTGGAGGGTAAATAAGAAAGTAGAAAACAAAGCCCTATGGAGAAAAGTTAGTGGAATTTTGGGTTATCCTAGGGAAGCAAAATCCTTAGGATAGTATCCCAGAGAGAACATGAGGTTTGAGTGTGCAACAGTCCAGGTCCCTGCAGGAATCACACATCATATTCAAGTGTTCATGCAGAGAGTCAGATGAAGGGGCTCTTTACAGCAACACGAGCAGGGTGAAGGGAATCGACAAGGGCTGGTGACCCACTCAGGGACTGGCAACACTGAGAAGCTTCCCGGGTTTGCAGGGGCAAAGGGAGGGAATGATGGTACAGAAGACCAGCGAGCCTGGGGATGTGGAGGAGGGGCTACCAGGCAGGAGACGCCATCTTCTAATGTAGTTGTTGCCAGAACTGCAATGAGGCAGGGCAAGGGGGAAGTACCCTGACCTCCTTCTCCTTCCACCCTGCAGTCTCCAGATGGTGCCACCTCTTGACCACTTCAAATGGGAAGCCAGAGAGTGAATGAGTCCAGGCATTGGGTTCCCTAGAAGCCAGACTCTCATAGCCCAGAGAAGGGTAGAGAAGAGATTTTGTGTGTGTGTGTGTGTGTGTGTGTGTGTGGCGCAAGAAGGGAAAATGGAGAATAACTGAGTGCTTGCCTGCTATACCCAGTTCCCTACTTAAAGAAGCTGAGACAAGAAATACCTACCTAGGTTCCAAGCTTTATACCTTGTGATCTCAATACTCCAGCCACCAACAGAACAGCAAAAACACTACCAGTGCTGAACATCTATTGAGTGCTTACTGTGAAGCACTTTACATTATTAACCTCATTTAATCCTCCTATTATAATAACTTATGAGCAGCATTCTCTTTATGATACCCATTTTATAGATGGAGAAACTGTGGCACCTGGGGATTAACTCATGGATCCAGTGTTTCATAGCTACTAAGTAGACAAGTGATGATTTGAACCCACAGAGGGAGTCTCGCACCAGAGTTGTTCTCTTAACCACTACAGTCATGGAAATAGGGATTGAGCAGAAGCCTGTATGGGAGAAGTGATGAGTTCAGGCATCAGTGTAGCTGAGTCACCATGGAGGGTGGCAGCGGACCCTGGTTGCAGAGGGGACAACTGGAGATGTTGTTAAGTTGACAGAGCAGATGCTGGCTTCCTAGAATTACAATGTATCTTCAGCAAGGCTGCAGTTTGCTGATACCTTTTCTTGTTCTTTCTTACTTTCCCATGTCTTTACAATAACTCCTCATTAACTGAGGAAATCTGAACCACTCTATGCTTCTTGCACTCTAATAAAGTCCAACTAAGATGAGTTAATTTTTTAAATATATGAGGATCTCTTGGGCAAAGAAGAATCACTAGTCTTTGTTTTCCCCCTCTATTTGTTTTTCTCTGGAAAGACAGGGGGGAAATTGACACACCACAGTCTAAAAGATAAATGTCAGTTATATGGGAGTTATTCCATGATAGACACTTCCAAGGGAGGATATGAAAACATCTCCTCTGGAGACCTTTAAAAATAGTCTTCTCATCTGTCCAAGGGTGGTTTCCATGAAATACTGCCTGAAGGCACAAAAGTCAATGGCTCCCAACTGTGACTCCACGTGTCAGGTCCCTTAGACAGTTTTCACTGTCTTCTATAGGGTGAGAGGGCAAAAAAGACATTGCTGTCTGTCTCTCTCTGAGCATCAGTATTAGATTGCTTACTGTCATTTTTTGAGGACAGAGTATTCTCTTTTCTGATGTTAAGATATCCCTCTCCTTGATGAAATTATGGTAGTGGTAGGCGAGTAGTAGATTATAGTAGGTTTTTTTTCCCTTTCTTTTTAAGATATTCTTGCTTGGCAAAAAAAAAGCTGGCAAATCTGTTTCAGTTAATTTTTTTAAATGTCATTTATCTGACAGAATTAAATATCTGAGAACCATAGGCCCAAAGGACCTCTAAAGGTTCCTACTATCTCTAAGATCTAGGTTTTAAAGTCTTGAAATAACAGCAAATCAAAAGGACTAAGAAGGTGAGATGATTTTTTTTTGCATTTAGCCTATTGAAGTAACAAGTTAATGGAGTTTAACTATCTTAGACAGAAGAGATAATAAGTGGAGATGCCTATAAGTTAAAATTTTGTAGTTTCTAAGTGGAAATGACAGTCTAAATGTCAAACCCCAAAACATGGCCTAAAGAATGCCACACCAAAGGTCACAGTTAGAAGGCAATATTCAGCTCTGGAGACAGTTACAAGTCAGATAGTGTGTGACGCTTCTGGTACACAGCCATCCTGAGAGGAGAACTAAACTAGTTTTGAAGCAAAAATCTGTCAAAAGGGGACACTAAATAGGCTCAAAGAAAGTGGTCTGGATGAAAAAAATGCCTTAGATCCTTTAAATAAAAGAAAACCATAATGTTCTGGTACATAATTATTCCACATACAAATTAATATGCAACTAGTATTTTCTGTTTGGTGAACATAATGCTGTTATTTACAAAGAATTAGTTCAACATACCCAAAGCCTCTGCCAGGCCCCAAACCTTCTGTCCATAGATGTCGGTCTTATTCCAAGCAAATGTGTAGATGAGATTAATTGCAGCAGGAAACCACTTCTGTGTGAGCCGTCCTTCCACAGCCACCGTGAGGTGTACTTTTATCATTCCCACTGGAATGGTCGAATGCGTCAGAAGGATCCGGAGCAGGGTTTTATACCCAGGGGTGCGGCTGCTCAGGTAACTCAGCCTCACAAAGCTGGAAGGAATGGGAATCTCCTCCTGTACAACCTGAAAGACAAAAAGCCAGATGAGCTCTATCAGTGGTCATGGGTAGAGGACACTGCGTGCTTTCTAGTCTTAGAGACACACCAAAGGAGAGAGGCTAAAGGGATCCTGAGGTTGCCAAGGCAAGAATCTTGGGGAGGCTGTGTGGCCATAGGTTTTGTATTTTCCACTCAATCCACATGGGGACAAGACATGCAAGCAACCCTGAGGACTGTGCTCCTTTTTTCCCTGCCAGGAAAGACTGTGAAAAGAACAGTTTTAGTTTGTCAACAGTGTTCCAAAAATTGCTTAGTAGGAGTTGGAGAAGATCACACTGCTGAATGTCAAGCATTTCAGTGCTCTGTGCTGCACTGAGGGGTCTTTTTCTTATATACACATACAGAAAATCTTGTTTGGTGTATTAAGTCATATATCACAAAACCACTGCTATAATCCTGATTCAGGCCAGGCTCTCTAGGAGGAAGAACTCCAGAAACAGGCTCGGCAAAGTGATATTTTATGACAGAGATTATGGTTTCCCTAGAATTAATCTTTACTGAAGCCATCAAACCTGTCTTCTTTGGACCTTTAGAATGACCCTAAGGGTCAATTTTTTAATCAAATTTTGCTTACATATTTCTCTGTGCTTCGACCTACCAGTAGCTGGGAATAAGTTTTTCCAAGTTGGCACTTGTGACTGAGAAGCAAATAACTCCTATTAACTCTTATGCACATTTTACACTAAATGCTGGTCCCAGAATGAAACTACCACTTGGCTTCTTTAATTAATTGCTATTGCTTAGTTGTTTATTCGCACAGATGGAGTTAATCAACCAAAAGTGGTCACTAAAACTGAATCATGTGTTCCATGACTTTGAATTTTCAGAACTCAGCCGAAGAAAGAGCCTATCCAATACTTTTAAGGTGACATGAATAGTGTGGATACTTTGTGTCCTCACTCATTTTTAGCTCAGAACCTTGTTCCTTTTCCAAACGAGTGCACATAGTAGGACAGGTTGTTAGACACATGGTATCTCATATTGTCCAGGATTTCTGGTCATTCTTTTTCTGGGGACATAAACTGTTTTTGTCCATTCTTTGCCTGATTTTCCTTCCTTTACATTAGCTCGTTGATACCCGAGCTGTCCAATGGCTTTGTCTTCTTAGATGACAGCAGAAGTACAACAGTGAAGGCCAGTGGGACACTTACCACCTTAGTACATCATTTCCCTATGGAAACATGCAATCCTAGAGGAGTCTGAAAACTTCTGTGCAGAAAGAGACCTGTACTTCCTAATGACAAATATACAGAGACTGGAGTACGTTCAATGCACTCATAAAATATGGTCTTGGTTTTTTCTTCCTTTCTAAGGAAAACCAGTGGAAAAGACAGGAGGGGAAACTCATTGGACTCCTTTTCCTGCACAGCACTATTTTTTGGGGGAGTCTTTCACAGGTGGTATCCTTTGGGCATTGCTAACAGCTGCTGGGAATGCTGTGATGGAAGAAAAAAAATTCAATCTCAAAATGTCCATTGACTTCCTCTTGATTATACCTCTTGAATTCTGGACCTGTGTGACTTGGGTCCATTTTGGTGGCTTCTGAATTTAACTATCATTAAATGTTTCTACAACATGATGAGGAAATTATACTATAGATGTTTGAATGGCTTAATATTGAAATGAAAATATTGAAGGCGCAATGAAGAAACATTCTCAGGAACTCTAAAATACCAAGGTTCAAAAATACATCTTCCTCTAACCATAATGCTTGAATACCCAAAAGCAAAGCTTTAAACAAAACCCATACGACTAAAAACCACCTTTACCAAACACAGCTAACCAACAGGCATCATCATGACTTTTGAGAACAATGACAATGGATACAAACTAGACAATGGAAGAAAACTACATTTCTTAAGGAGCTTTAATTTCAGGACCAAAAACTTGTCCCACCTCATTGATTATACTGTTATCACTATTGAGCTAGCTAGCTAGCTTTGTTCTTAGAGCACAGTGTTCATTAGGTCAAGGTTTGGGGTTTAATTCTCAAGACAGCTAGTTCATCTTGCTTTGTTCTATGGCCATAGATAGCACCCTATAGCCCTGGCCAATCACTTTGCAAATGTGTGCCAGAGAGATTATATTTGAAGGCCTCTCTTGATAAATGAAGGGCAGCCTATTACAGGGCTGGCAGAAGTACCAGGAAAAGTAATCCAGCCATTTTACGCCACGAACCACTCCTTAATACTATGATTTCATGCATCTAAAGGCCAATGTACCCACCTGCAGCTCAGGAACAATAGTTCCCCTCTCTGGGCAGGACCCTCCAAATGATGTGAGTGGTGAAGGAAGCACAATAGGGTTTGGGCTGATAAAGTTGGAGATGTCACAGGATGGTGGATCTGATTCAACCCTCTGCATGGTTACTTTCTCTACCACAATGAACTGATTCCAAGGCAACCAGAGTGTCCTCTTCTCAGACAGGAAAGGTGATCGATCAAAGATTAAGATGACAGAAATACCACCAATGGCTACAAGGTCAAAGCTGAGAAGGAAAAACAGAAGACAGTTTCAACCAAATGAACAACCAAAATAAAGTTCAAGTTAAAAAATACGTAATTTGTTATGCTCCACAAATAAGTGAAACCATATGATAATTGACTCTCTCTGCTTGACTTATTTCACTCAGCATAATCTCTTCCAGTCCAGAAGGACATGGGGAGTTAGAGAGGAGAAGGGAGTTGAGGGAAATTGGAAGGGGAGGTGAACCATGAGAGACTATGGACTCTGAAAAACAATCTGAGGGTTTTGAAGGGGTGGGGGGTGGGAGGTCGGGGTACCAAGTGGTGGGTATTATAGAGGGCACGGATTGCATGGAGCACTGGGTGTGGTGCAAAAATAATGAATACTTTTATGCTGAAAATAAAAAATAAATTTTAAAAAATTTAAAAAATACGTAATTTTAGTGCACTTTCTTTCCTTTGGGGCTCAACTCCACCCATTCATATTTCTGTTTTTATAAATTCCTTCTAGCTAAATATATGGATGACTTCTTTTCACTATCCAGTAGACTTCTGAGGAAAAACTCCATATCACCAGTTGATGTTCACCCCGAATTTGTAAATCAATTTTAATACTATCTTAAACAAAATCACTGCATGTATTTCTGCAAAGCTGTAACTTACCACTTAACATTCAGCAGCATCTTTAATATAATACATTATTCATCCTCAAAAAAATTACTATAATATAACTCAAGAAAAGTAAAGAGCCAAAAGGTTAACTATCTTGTTCAGAATCACAAACATAGTGTCAAAATCTGGCGGTGTCTTTGAGACGGGATTCGGAGAAAGATAGCAGCAGAGGAAAGCTTTTCAGTGAAATTTGCTTGAACAATACCATGCCTGAACCCTCCACATCTGCCGGCCCACTTCGCCTCCTGATTCTACTTGAAGTCTACATTTAGGATTTCTGGGTCTGTCTAGAATGCCCCTTGGTTTCCTTTTGTAAGACAGCCTGTAATGGACCCTATCCATCTCCGCTGACAACAGCTTCCCTATCTCTGACAAAGCAAGACTACCTCTCCTGTAAGCCAATTCTGTCCATCACTTGATGTGGTACTTGACATTACTCTTGCGTTGGAGCATAACAGACTTAGATTTCAGTTCATTCTGCACTAGATGATTCTACCTTACTTCTCTTGTAAGCATAATGATGTTTTGGAGATAATGTATTTGAAAGCATTCAAAAAGCATAAGATCCTATGTAAAAGTAAGATAATGATAAATTATTACCATTATATCATAAAAATGGATAAAGGGCAATATGATGCTCCTTAATATTCAAAGCAACTTAAATCCACAGGAGAGAGATGTAAGCAATTCCCTGCATTAAAAGAGATCTTTCTGTAAAACACTTTTTCAATGATAGAATGCCCTAATAGGGAATCAGACTTAATTATGGATAGCTCACCATTCCCTTCATATGACATTTATTATATTTATTATAGGATTGCCAATCATGTCTTGTTGCAGAAATCTTCCAGATAAAGATAAATGGGCAGTAACAAAGGATGGCTAACACTGTATTTTTTATTGCTATTTTTTTTAGTCAAGTGGTTGTAGTAATAAAGCAGTTTTCAAAAAGAGGGTCTGAAGGACTACAATAGTTATAGAAAATAATCTAGGTTTGAACTAAAAAAAGAAAACCCAAATGGCTTATGATTTAAGGCAGAGAGGCTGAATTCATGATAATACAGAAGCAGTTTAAGGCATGTATGGTGGGGGAAATCCTACACTACTTGTCAAGAGACCTTTCCTCTCATTAACATGTTATGTTGATTTACTTCCATGTTCATGGGCAAGTTTGCTTTGCCCAAACCTTGGCTCTTGCCTCTTTAAAACTGAAGTGCTTATTTATTTGAAAACAAAAACAAATGTGTGTGTGTGCACGCGCACACACACACACACACACACACACACACTATCCAAAGAAAAACGTATGTACCTGGGGATTATTCTCTATGTCTAGAAAGATTAAGCAGACAGGACAGGCATCTTGTTTTATAGAAAGAATGGGTTTTGGTTTCATACACCCCTGGGTTCGAATCCCAGCTCTGCCGTGTTAACTTTGTGTCTTTGGGCTAGTTATTTAACTTCCATGAATTTCTGTTTCCTGATTAGTAAAATGGGGCTAATATAATCCATCAATCAGCTGTTACTGCTAATGAGTAAATAAGAGAAAGACTTAAGGGTCAAGGACTCAACAAATGTTAACTTTCTTCCCAAAACGGATCCTTGGCCTTATTACATTTATAGATGTATCCTCGTGTAGACCAAATGAACTGTAGGCCAGCTTCTGATTATCTATAGAAGAAGGTACCGATTTTTAAATTCTTCTGGGAACTTCCCCTAGGTTTCCTGTGATGGTTTACTTTTATCTGTCAATGTGGCAGGGCTATAGTACCCAGTTATTCAGACACCAATCTAGGTGTTGCTGTGGAGGCATTCTGTAGATGTAGTTAATATCTACACTTAGTTGATCTTAAGTAAAGGAGATTACCCTTGATAATATGGGAGTGCCTCATACATTTAGTTGCAAGACCTTAAGAGCAAAACTGAAGTTTCTCTGAGGAAGAAGGAATTGTTTCAAAACTGCTGAGGTAGTATCAACTCCTTCCCAAGAGATTGCAGTTTACCAGTCTCTACAGGTTTGAGCTTGCCAACCTCACAATCACACAAGCCAATTTCTTGAAAGCTCTTTTTCTCTCTCTTATGTATACATTTGTATGTATGTATGTACACACATATACACACACAGGTTCTGCTTTTCTGAAGAAACCTGACTGATTTTTTTCCTCTTCCAGCCTACGTGGTATATACAGTAGACATGGTCAGACTGACTCAATCAATTGCCGCAGAGGTGGATGTGGCTCTGGGGCCAAAATTCCATTTAATCATTCCAATGCCAAATTGCATGTTCCCGGGATCATTAATTCTTTGGGATTTCCCCCACCACAAATGATCTCCATTGGCATGGGTCATTAAGAACAAGTTATGAAGTCATATGATAGTGAGTACAAAAGACCCAAGGGAGAGAGGACCTATTTATTTGGAGACTTGTTGATCCATAGTAACTCAGACCAGTCCTAAGGTAGATGGAAGACTATTGAGGCCAAAGCAAAATGCTTATTTCTGCCTTACAGTATCCATAAATCCATAACTCTTGACTTGAGGGGAATCAGAGGGAACTCCCCATTTTATTTTCCAAAGTCTTCCAAAGTTCTGGAGACCTTTTAGTGCTTCTCAAGAATCTTCTAAGAAGGTCAGCCTTTCACCTATTGTGCTTCTCACTAGCTGAACTATAATATAAAAAAGTTCTCTTTCAAAACTTTCCTGAGCACCTGTTACATAATCCGAGTTGAAGGTGGCTAATCATAGAAGATAAGAGCCAGGTTACTTGGGTTCAAATTCTGGGCTTGACCCTTATTAGCTGTGTTAGTTTGGATATGTTTTCTCATCTGCCAAATGGGGAAGATGATAATAATGTTTCCTATCCCATAAGCTGTTGGGATTATGACACAGATCAACACTTATGAAAGTGCCTGGCATACAGTAGACACTCATACATATTCATTTTTCCTTTAGAATTGCCTTTTTCTTCTATTCTGCTACTTTGGCCTCTCCCAATCTGCATGTCTTAATGCCTTTTTCCTTTTAAAGGGCTCCTTCTTCCACTGACATCCTTCCTTCTGCTTTTTATACATCACTTTGGTCCCATGACCTAGACTTTTCTTGCTTCTCTAGGGAAAGTTGTCAATTAACTTGAGCAAATGGATGATAATGGGGGTAATTAGTTCTACATCCCACACAACATATTTGCATTTAACTGGGACTTTTAGAGTCAACAGCTTAACCTAAAGCAGTGATACCACTGGTGGGAACTACAGGCAAGGGGGCAGATAGGTTGGACTGAGATTTGGAGACAGAGGGCTTCTTACAGCATTTTACCTATCACTCTCTGTCTACTGGGTATTTATTTTTATTTTTTTTTAAATGTCTACTGGGTATTTAAATGCTAATCTCAGCCTTTCTAGAATCCTTTTGCTCTCGGGTATAGTTTCTTTACTATACTCTGCTTTTGAAATGTACGTACTTGGTCTGAGAGAGCAAAAAGCAGAGATATATAAATGGAAACTCCCATCACCCTGTCACTTTATGTCCAGGAGATGACAGTGGGACAGTCTGCTTGGCATTTGGGGCACAGATTTTGAATGCTTACACCCTTTGTGGAGCCTGAGGGGAGAGTTATTGCCAGAGGGGACTCTGGCTGTATCTGTCATCTACATAAACCTAGTTCCACAGAGAACTCAGCAGACGAGGGTCTTGGCATTTTACTTTAAACAAAAAACACAAAAATGACGACAAAAATTGTTCCTTTTTAATGTTGTCAGTAAACTGGAAACAGAAATTTTTAGATTTTTTAGACCTTGTTTCTTTTAAGCTCTTTTGTAAATATCAAATAATTCACTGAAACCTTTCTACAC
This sequence comes from Mustela nigripes, assembly GCF_022355385.1. Classification (NCBI taxonomy): domain Eukaryota; kingdom Metazoa; phylum Chordata; class Mammalia; order Carnivora; family Mustelidae; genus Mustela; species Mustela nigripes. The sequence goes on along the minus strand of NC_081575.1, from coordinate 25,864,986 downwards.
ATACTAAAAAAAAAAAACAAACCCTAAAGGCCCGTGAGTTCTCCAAGAGAGGTCAAATGTCTCTGAGGGCATATTCTAGTTAAAGAAATAGTCCATTTTAAAATTTCTGGTACATGGTTGAACATGCTAGCAAGGCAGAGGCCACTTCTGTGTACCAGTCACTGGTGAGGGAACTACCAAAATTTTATCATTCAATCTAATTGGGAGAAAGGTCCCTTTGAATTAGTAGAGAGTTCCAATTATGGACTATTTAAAAGGAAATGTACTTTTTATTGCATATATACATATATATGCAATGGATATGTGTGTGTGTGTGTGTGTGTGTGTGTGTGTATTTAGACTATCTGTACCCAGAGTAATTTTGCTGAGTTTATTCTAATATATAGATGGCTAGTTAATAATTAGCAATATAATTTACATACAGATCATTCATATGATTTACTGAAGTCTTAGAAACAGTTTTTCTTAAGTATGTTAAACTTTTCCTTATTAGGTTCTTTAATTAATTTTTATAATCCTTTTCTTGACAGGCAGTTGAAAAAAATAAATTCAGCATAGCCTAGGTTGAACAATTAACAATTCTGAAGTGGTTAGGATTGATAAGGTTTGATTGTAGGTTCTTGAAATAAGATGGTCTTTCACACTGTGATAAACTTCCAAGCCAACATCTCTTTATGTGATTCCTAAAGCAGCTTGTCATGAGTAGTTCATTTTTAAGAGTAGCCATCTGGAGACTGGGGCACCCCAAGGCCATCATTACAGTGTTCCTGAGAGTCATAAAGAGGTACCTTTAAGCTGGACACGTGAGCCTATTGACTCAAATATTCTGAACAAATGTCTACCTAAATGATAGACAAACTGTCAACCTAAATGATAAACAGAAATGTTTTTGTGAGCAAATCCTTCTCTGGGATGAAAAGGTTTTACTTAGTGGTCTTACTTCCCAGGTTTCAGAGAACCTGATTACCCCTTAGAGAGTAGCCTGGTGGTTGGTGTTGAGGTTAAATCACTACAGTTATACAGACACCAAAGAGAATTGGTTAGGCTGACTGTGCTTGTCAATCAGTTTCAGCCACTAGTTAAAATAGGCCATCTAGGAAGGACACATTAAATATCCTAATGAGGCTGAATTCTGTACTTCTGGGAGAAACCTTTTGGATGTCTTCATTTCTAAAATATTTTGAGGCTGCCGTTGAAGGATGGCCCAAGTGCTCCATGGCTCCCTCTTTCTGACCTGCATCATCACACTGAATTTTTTTTTAATTTTTAATTTTTTTAAATTTTTTATTTTTTATAAACATATATTTTTATCCCCAGGGGTACAGGTATGTGAATCACCAGGTTTACACACTTCACAGCACTCACCAAAGCACATACCCTCCCCAATGTCCATAATCATTGAATTTTGAAGTCAGATTGATATATGGAATTGGAAGAAGTCTAGGAAACTTTCCAAATGGCTAGGGTTTCAAGAAGACTTGGGTAATAGTGCACAGTTATAATAGAAGAAAAATTTGGTTTGATTTAGTTGGGAAATAGAGAAAATAAATATGACCAGTGACTTTCTGAAATACAGGTAGAAGGAAGATGGGCTTACAAACACTGTATCATCTAAGCCATTTGACTTATAGCTAGAAGTCAGTATTTGGCCCCCACAATGATTAGAAGCAATACTGACGTACCTTCCATCTTGCCGGCTGATGGTAAACCCATAATCACTGTGGTGCAAGAAACTAACATTCACCCCTACTAGAGGGGTTCCATCTATGGCCACCACTTGGCCTCGAATCACACAAGCACGCCTGCAACACAAGATTAAAGGCAAATATAAAGGCATGTTGAAACTAGATTCCCGAAGCCAAGATGGAGACACTTTGGAAAACATAGTCAAGTATAACAGAGAAAACAATAATTTCACCAATCCAGTAGTAACTACTAATAACATTTTGAGGATGACATATATATCTTTTTTATTCATCAAAATTGGGATTATACTCAGTATAGATCTGCATCCTGATATTTTAAAAAGTATATAATTAACATTGTCCAATGTAATCAGAAATTCCATATCATTTTGTGATTATACAATATAGCCTTAAAACAATATTCCTTAACTTTAATCCATTCCTTATTTTAGAACATTTCATAGTTTCTTAACTTTTCCAGCACTAAATATCTTATTATTCCTTGGGAGATAGTCCTAGTTGTGGAACAATATTTTTCTTTTATTAAAATTATAACTCATTACATTAGTTAATACATAAGTATATAGCATATGTGACTAAAGTCTCTGCTCACCACCTCCCTATCCCAGTTGTTGGGTCTTCTCCTCTGAGGTAATCAGCAACATCATTTTGTTGTGTGCATTTTCCATGCATTTACATACACAGGTGTGAACATTTTTAAGGCTCTTGATACATATTGCCAAATTGCCTTTTTGGAAAAACAATTTTTTTTTAAATAAGTAGACTTATTTGGATAAATTTTAAGAGTTAGTCTGCAAAAGAGACATGGTCCTTGGCTATAGTATTCTGTTTCTTCTGCCTAATTGAAATAAAATATCAGGCAATTTTCCCTTTAAACAAAGAAATTTCAACCTTGCCAAAAAATGGGATTCTATTAAACTAGCCCCTAAACTGGGCTGTCTCCCAGACATAGCCCACTAAAATGTGTATACTTCCAACTCTTCTAAAATGTGTATACTTTCAACTCTAGTCTGACCAAGTTTTAACAAATTTCAGGAGCTTGGCAGTTAAGAAGAGGGCCCAGGAACAAATTCCAACCAAAGATTTTTTTACTGTTCTGCAATTACAAGGGGTAGCAGTGGTTTGGGGGGAGTTTTTTCACCACTCGTGGATGGGGGAGTCCAATCCTAGTGTTGGCAGTCATGAGCTCGAGAATGTGCATTTTATACCTGGAGCTGGTAGTGTTTAGGAAGGTTGAGCAAGGTTAGTGATTTTTTTCCTAGGGAGTTAGTGTCATTTTTTTACCAAGTGGGATTCAGTAGATCCAGGGAATCTTAATCTTGGATTAAAGATGGCCATGTTATTTGGGCAAACATGACTTTTCAAACTAACCATAATAATTCCACCCTGGCAAGATACCTTCTTCAAACAGAATTACCAAGTTGAGGTAACATTATCTAAAGGCTCATGGCCACATAGCTCATTTGAGAGAGAGAGGAAAGTAATCTCTGAAAAATAGAAAGACAGTTGCCAGCCAAAGTTTGTTTTGTATGTTATAGCCATTAAACTCCACACTAAGTTCTGTCACACAAAATCAGAGGAGTTGGATATGTTATGCTAATATAGGATTTATCCTACCTTACCCACGGCCTTCCCCCCAAACTAACTACAAGCCATTAAGTACTATCCAAAAGTAAGCTAGAATAACTGTTGCTATTGATGGATTGAGCTCAGACAAACACCTCTAGTTTTGACATAGATCAGTGGCTTTCTTCTTTCCAATGAGCTGTACACTTCATGAGTTCTATAAATCATGGTTCTGAATGGTATGCAAATGGCATACTGGCACTTGCTTTGCCTCCTCTGATTCTCCCAGACTCTTTTGGGGGAGATTTTGAAAGTTTGAGATTTTGAAATCCCATTTGTTCTAATAGAGAAGACATTTATTTGAAAGTCAATGAGTTCTGGATTTTGAACTAATCCTGACAGATCTGGTCCCAGGTTCTAAGTCCAATGTAACAAGAAATGAAAATGAAAGGATGTCTCTGGTTTTATACAGTAACCTTTTGAAGGTCTTTGTAAAACAAAATTTGACAAGCAGGGTATAGATGAGTAGAAGCGAGTTGAGAAAATCTGCAAACTATTTAGGGATAGAAGAAGCTCAAAGGGCTGAGAAGAGGTACTGGGAAATCAGTTAAACATGGCTTCCTGAGCCTCAAGTGCTGACTGCTTTTTGGGGGACAGGGGAGTAACTCCAAACCTACCCAGGCTCTACCAGTTAACGAGGTGGTCTTTGCAACAATAAAGCCTACCTAGGCGGTCCCTTAATCCCTTTGGGCAAGACAATTCCACACTTACTCATTTTATTTGTTCATATTACTCTAGACATTGTGTCTTCCCACAGCTATACTAGGCTCAATTATTTTTGTTTTTATTTTGTCGAGCCTAGTTGGCATTATTTGCTCATATTTTATGACAGACGCAGACCTGTCTCTTCTCTTTGCTGCTCTTTTATTTTCTATACAGTTTATATTTATGAAGGATCCAGGCTGGTGAGTGAAAGTCTCATAAAAGTCATCATTATTCTGTGCATTTCTCTTATATTCCTCTCTTCCTTCATTCTGTATCTCATTCTGAATAGACTTGTCTTTTGACTCTTCTGATCTTTAATATTCCTCATATTTTATGAAGCACACAGATTTGTGTGATAACGACTCATCAAAGTCATCATTATTCAAGACATTGTCTACCTGTTCTTCTTCTCATTCATTTCACTCTTCATCATTCATAAATAATGCGCAGACTTGTCTTTCAACTACCCTATTTTTAAATTTCTCATGTTTTATGATGCACGCCAACTTATGGCATATGATAAAACCCCATAAAACTTATTATTCTACATTTATCAGCATTGAGCTCTCTTTGTAATGTATGAGGCCTTAAATGTTCTAAGATTTCCTGTATCTTGCTGCATTTTCTCCCATTATTTACACACTCCGTGTCATCTATTTTTCACAAGAATAACTCTCAGCTCCTTTCATTCCTGGATTACTGGTACTTACGGTAATATTTGACCAACATCAGTCATCCTGTGTCAGTGGAAGTTGTCTAAATTTCAAGACAGTATTAAAGTTTTCTAATTTGCAGTAATCTTGATTGGCACTGCATGCAGAAATCTAGGGAAAACATCTTCCTAGGCAAACTCTCCATTTCAGAAAGAAAGCTCTTGAGGCCATTTGCTTCCTGAGGCTACCACTGCTCCAGATGGCCCTGAGGGAGCCTTCATATATCCTCCTGCAAGTATGGTACACTCTGTGCCACTTTGCTTAGCTCAACTGCCATTCTGTGCACTACTGGCTTCTAAATTCAATTATTCATAATTGTGGACGGTAGCCTGGTAGGTACTTTATTTTTCCGGAGTCACACACTCACTGAAATGTAGTCTCTCCTCCCCACTTTACATTGTCTGTTTGGGTTGTGCTTCTTATATCCAAGGCAGCCTATATAATTCATCTTTTTCCTAGTTTAGGTCCTTGTTGAAGGAGAGAGCTCGGTATGGCGGGGGTCTGTCTTTGGTAGTGTCACATCCCACCTTCTGGGCTTTTCATCATTCCCATTGTGGTTCTTCCCTGTTTCCTCACCCAGAGGGTTTCCTCAAATCACCATCTAAAGGAAGTATTCATACCTGGCCTGTCCTTGGGTCATCTTGGGGAAACATCTTGAATTCTTAAATTTTTGCCATATCAAACTACCCTCATTCTGAGTCCCGATCCTTCAAGGACCCGTCTTTTTCTGAAACTTTTTTCCCATTAAATATATGGGACTCTCCTGAGCCTTTCTTTTTTTTTTTTTAAAGATTTTATTTATTTATTGGACAGACAGAGATCACAAGCAGGCAGAGAGGCAGGCAGAGAGAGAGGAGGAGGAGAAGCAGGCTCCCTGGTGAGCAGAGAGCCTGATGTGGGGCTCCATCCCAGGACCCTGAGATCATGACCCAAGCTGAAGGCAGAGGCTTTAATCCACTGAGCCACCCAGGCACCCCATCTCTTGAGCCTTTCAAATGAGCTAAAAGAAGGCTACTGTCTGGACCGTCATGAAGCTGGCCCTGCACATGTGTAAGGCAGGTGTGCACCCTGTGTGACTGTCTTTGGTGTTGGTTGTGTGTGCCTGTTACTGTACCCTCAAAGGCAGGTACTGCCTGATTTCTATCTTTGCTTGGTGCTCATTCTTCTTTGATTCACAGACATGGTTGGGATGCTTTCCTTCCTTGAACCTAAAAAAACAAGAACCTCTCCCTGCTGTTCTGGGTTAGAGCAAGAGAACTTGAACTCAGATGGACCTGACCTATGTGACTTTAGAAACACGTATGGGGATAGATCACCCCTAACAAGTGTCTCTTTTCCCGTTCTCTGGAGAACACAGGCTGCTGCCAAGCTGTCTACTTGCTGTCGCTATGCTAAAGCAGCAACCCCAAAGGAATTGCTTCTCCCTTTAACTAAATGCTGAATCCTGTAGGTATTTGGAGCTTGGTCTGAAGAGCAGGGCACCCTGGGAAATGCAAGTCAGAATATACTTTTATTTAACGAACAAGCTGCTTGTTAGACTGTTCTGATGCGAAAGGTCTAATTCATTCTGAATTTGCTATTTTCGTGGCATAGTCAAATTATCCCTAGCCTTCAATAAACTCTTGGTTCCATTCTACTCTTTTCTTATTTGTTGTCTTTTGTCTTCAGTGTCAAATATCCAATATTCATGCAACACCTCAGGCAAAAACATTAACCTCAAGCACAAAAGTTGGTCTGAAAAACAACACTGAAAACTAAATTGCTGAAAGAAGATGTAATTTACTGCACTGTGTTTCTGATTAAAATCTTTTGCAAGGAAAAGGTGGCCCAGGGTAGGGAAGTTATAACAATTTGCTTTAGTTGCTAATAGGAGCATAAGCATCCTTTGAAAGGTAACATTCAAAATCAAGGTCCTGGCCAGCAGGGGATCTAGCAGCAGTTGGGCAGGTTAGGTTGCTTTCTCCATAAGAACAGATGAAAACCTCTCCAGAGCTGACAGTTCTGGTGAAGAGATAGCATTGCAAAGGACTGGGCTGAGAGAAGCCACGAGAACGAGAATGTTGTGCTCACTAGCGCTGGAATTCTGCTCTGTAAATTCCTCCAGGAGTCCTTATTTGGTTCAAGTCTCCAGGGAACAGAAACGTGCTGCACATAAGGTGTGGTTCAATGGTTCTCCTGTCATCTCTGCAGGCTTATTAGACTGTGAAATTCCACAGCTGTAGATGGTGTCACTTGGGCTGAAACAACTTATCCACTGACGTCATGCAATGAATAAAGGATCTTCTCTTTAGAGAAGTCCTCACATCTGGGTACTGTGATCCTCGTCCTCAGTCCTTCCTGGTAATCCTTCTTGTGTACAGATCAGTGGTTCTCAAACTTGATCACACACCAGAATCACCTGGAAGGCTCGGTAAAAGCAGTTGGCTGGGCTGCCCTGCCCCGGGTTTCTGACTCACAGTTCTGGAATGGGGCCCCAGAAATGTGCATTCCTAGCAAGTTCCCAAGTGATGCTGATGCTGCCAGTCTAAAGACCGACAAACTTTGAGAACCACCGTTTTAGTGAAAGCAAGACTAGAACATGGTTAGCCAATGAAGAGCTAGGAAATCCTCAAGAGGAAGGTACAGGACATAAACTACACAAAGGCAGGCAAAATCATTAACTGGTTCACCATCGCACAGTTATGAAATAAATCCATGAGGCATGAACTTGTAACTCCTTCATATAAACCTCTGGAGAAGAGTCTGCCAAATTGTAGTTTGGGGGTCATGCTGAAACTGTCATGACAAAGTGGAGGTTGGACAACAAGATGAACTGTAGGGTCTCTTTCAAATCTAGAGATTATAAAATGAAACAATGTTTTAACCTGATTTATCTGTCTCAAGTAAATGTCAATTTTTCCTCCACCCTTATTATTCTCTTTAGACAGTGCTCGGATGCATGTTATCACACTTGTCCTCGCCTGTCTTGGGTGAGAGTTATATATGTGTCTGCCTTTTCTATTAGATCATCTACTCCAGGGCAAAGACTGTGATTTTCCTGTGTCCTTCCCGGTGCCTGGTGTATATGGCACCTGCTCAAGAAAGCTATGCAGAACTTCAACTCAAATATTTTTATATGAAGATGTAAGATACTTGCAATGTACCCTCACAGCACCACTTCAAAGATTTCAGAGACGACTTTGAGGTTCCTGCACGGCAGATGCCTTACAATTCCTTTATTAGAAGCCAGCATTCTGGATTGCGCATTGTGAATTTCTCATCATGAGAGTTTTGTTTGATAATTGACTACTTCGGGGAATTAAACAGTAACCCTGTGACTGGGAAGAATGAATGGATAGTTCTCCTCAAATGCTTAATTTATGAACACTAACCCCATTATTCCTTTATATATCACCATATAATTACAACGTGGTATTTCATAATTTAAATACATTTGAGGGTTCTAATATTCAGATATTTGGGGGGTTTTCCACACAACACATGCTGGGTTTTTGATATATGTTATCTAACCTGGTACAGCACCATGCAAACATTTAATGTTATAGCATAAACCTGTTTTCATGTTCTGAAAATGCGAATGCAGTGAATGTTCATATGCAATCGCAATAAAATCTCATTAGTTTTTATTTAAATAGAGCAGGCTGATTGAATCCCACTCAGTTGGTCACTAGCCCAAATAAATAATACCTACTAAATGGGTAACATTAAAAGCAGCTGGAAGCATTACCCATCAACATTCGAGGACTCTGGGAAAGGTGGTGCTATTGAAAATGCAGATAGCTTTTTAAGCAGAATTATTTTCCTCATGGCTAGTGATGTTTCAAGTAAAACAAAATGGGGGCACTCACCCTGAGGACGGTGGCTATTTTCCCATCTGCCCTGGTAATTGCTTGTCAAAAGCAGGCTTGCTTTGGATGCCTGAGATCCCCAAAGTAATGGGAAAAAGATCAAGTGTTTTGAAGCAATAAGAAAACTGACGACACAGTCACATTTTCAGGACCACGTAAGTGCCAGATTGCTTCATTTAGATGCATGATTATTTTTGTCCGGAATTTGAATCCTGAAATATTTGTCCTGCAAGCCCTTGCAACTCTTGAACAGTCCTAAGTTCGTTTTTGTTTTTTTTTTTTTTTCCTGTTTTACACATTACTCAAATGGTTTCTTTGTAATCAGCTCTATGGGGTCTTATTAACCTCATTAACCTTTCTTGTCACTTCTCTGCGACGCTGCTCTTCAAATAATGACTAGTCATTAAATATAGGGGAAGTCTGCCTAGTTGGCTATAGCCTGGCCGGGGAATATTCTTCCGATTATTTTTCCTTCCACAGAGGAAAATGTGGAGCCAGCTCCACCCACACCAGTTGGAGTTTTGGCTCACTACTTGCCCATTGTGACTTTTCCCTGACCTATCCTCAGCCATCTCACAAGTTGCCATGACAGTAAAATAACCCAGTAAAATGACTTTTGAATTATATCTTTCTAGTTATATTCTCTATGTACCCCAGTTTTGTGTTAAATATATATAATGTATACAAATATATAGACAAATTTGTGTCAATAAAATATTTATGAAGCACTTATTGTGGGTCAGGTACTACGCTGAGTATTTTTCTTATTTCATTTAATATCCGTATCATCTTATTTCATTTAATTTCCATTCGCCTCATTTTAAAAAATAAGGAAACAGATCCAGAGAGGTTAAAAATAATACAAAAATTGCTCAAGATAACACAGCTAGAAAGTGGTGGAGTGATGGAGGCCCTTTGACCTGGATTCTGAGCTATACTGCGAATCTTTCTTAAAATGCGGCTACAAAGGAAAAGAAAGTTGGAGCTTACCCACAAGGACGGTGCTTTTGCTATCCATAGGACATCAGTTCCTGTTGACACTGACGAACTGCTGAGTACTTTCTATGTGCAGGGTGCGTAGTGGAGATGAGCCATCCCCTGTCATTCATTCCTCCTCCCCAAACTTGCATTCACTCTACCCTCTCTCAGGACAAATTGAGATGATAGAACCAGCTAGAGACACGGCAAGCAAATAGTCTGGCTAAGGAGTAAGTCACAAGGATTTGAGCCTTTTGAATTTCTTAATGGAGCAGTAAGATGGATAAAATATTAGAAAATACCTATCCATACTGAGATAAGCTATAGACAGACAGCTCCTGGTATCACTGATCACAGCTATTAAGCATCTCAGAGCATTTGAGTTTCAAAATACCACAGATAATCAACTGAACAGCCTTTTGAAGATCTGTGCTCTGATTTCTTTTTATTCTTCATTGCCCAGGAACATTTGCAAGGAAGTGAAAGTCACACGTTCTTTCTCTTTGGTACCTGTAGGTGTTGACTGCTGATTTCAGGAGCTAGTCAGCACTATAAATCTGGGAACCTTTAGCACTTTGTAGCACTTTGTAATTTTTATAATGTGTTTTTTAAACTTTAGCATCAGACAAAAGAGTTGTCTGAAAAATCGGGAGATCCCATCTTCACATGCGTAACACCTTTCATATCAATGAGATCAAAGTGCTTTATTAGCAAGTACCAACAATCTTCCTTCCCACTTAGGACAACAACTGCAGAAGTGATAAGCAAAGGAGGTTGCTCAGGACAAGTAATATGGTAAGACAAATAGAATCACAGGGAGCTGTGGTGGAGCCAAACCACACCTGGGACTCCATTTGCAAATATGGGCAGATCATGGGCAGTGGCTCCCTTCAGAAAGAAAGGTGAACAAGAGACAGATTTTCAGATGCTGATGCTGTAGAAAGAGCTTCCCCCAGTCCTTAATGTATTCAAGTTATTCACTAATTGTTGCACTGTGTGTTTATCAACCCCTAGTTGCGTATCTGGTATAATGTTTTTCATGTTCCTAGACTACAACTACACAAAAACCTGCCATTAGCAAATAGACTTGGAGGTTCTTAACCAAAAGATGCATGAGAAAGTTAAACAAAAAACATATGGATTCAAATTTGTATCTCAGCAAAATCACAAATGGTAATGTTACAGACCTTCTGAGGGTTACCTGTGTGTAGACTCAATTGTGTGTTGCTTCCATGAATGCTTGAATACCATAATAACACTGGATTTCCTTAATAAATATTCCAAAATGTAAGCTTTTCTTGCCTCTTCTTCCTACTTCCAAATCAGCAAGTGGTTTCTATATATTTAATCCAGTTTGGGTTCAACACTAATTGATGAAGATCTGCTTTTTTTTTTTTTTCATGACTAAACAGTCTAGGGCTGTTGCTCATTTCTCTTTCTAGAGGCTATTCAGTTTGTCCGAAGTATTCAAATTTTCTCAGTGTACTCCTAGAGGACAGGCACCCCCATTGCCTTATCAGGAAAACCTAGTACAGTAACCAGTGTATAGTAATTCCTTAAGAAAAGTTTGTTTTATCTTTTCACATAATGTCACAGAATCTTGATTAGTGGGTCTCTAAAAGTCTCTGCCAGGCCTTGGCTTGTGTGACATTCTGTTGTATAAGGGCCCAAGGTCATCTGAGATATAGAATGAATGCCATGAGGTCTCTGCTCGAGTGTCATTTCTCCAGAGAGACTTTCCTGGACCACTTGGTCTAAAATGGTCACTCTCTGTCCCTAACCTTTCTTTGTATCAATTGAAAGTACTTATACCTATCTGATATGTACCTTTTTTCATTATCACTCTTCCTCACAGGACTGTATGGGGAAGGCCCTTCAACTGCTTTAGCTCAGAGCCTAGGACAGTGCCCATCATCACATGGATAAATGAACCAAGTAAACATTGTAATGGTCATCGATCTAAAGAGTGAAATGATTAATCTTTCTCAATGAGGATTATCTTGAAACTGTAGGATCCATCATTATAAATGATGCCAAAGTGTTGTTAATGGGAATTTTTTCATTGTGGGAAGTGAGAGTTTTTTTGATGATTGATTTTTTTTTTACCCATTGAATTCATCTGTTTAATACAAACATTTTAAATTGTAGGAAAAAATTACTTATAGCTCCACCTTTCAAAGGATGGAACTTCTTGCAAATAGTTAAGTTGCTTACGGTCCAAATAAGCTTTGTGTTTTCCTTGCAAGTCATCAATAGTCTCCTGTTTGTGTCAATTTTAGGAGCTCTTCATGCTCACTTAAGTTAATTAGTACCATCTCTGAGCTACTGCTGAAAACTTCCAGATCAGTCTCACTTCTGTCATTGTTTAATGACTTTGTTTCATTTTCTAGAATACCTCTTGTCTTACATCCATTTAGGTTCAAAGTAGTTGAACTCGAGACCCCAGAGTTGATGAACTCCAGGCTCCCTCAAAAACCTGATATTTCATAACCTGCAGAACTTATTGCAATATGTAATTAAGTTAATTATTTTTGCATTTACTTGATGTTTGACTGCCTCTACCATTTGATCATAAGGGGAGTTCTGTGGATAAATGTTTGTCTCTTTTGTTTCCTTTCGTTCACACAGTTCCCGGCACACAGTAGGTACTCAAATGAGTGAATATCTATCCTTTTAACTTTTCAAAACATGAGCTCACATCAGGATATTATACTACACTAGGGACAGCAGAGGAATTTATCTCTTCTAGAAGAATTTAAAGTCCTTGGTTACTCTGCAAGTACTAGTATTTCAATAAAATACAAATTTCAAAATACAAATTTCAAGTTTAGTATTCTTAAGTCTTAAGTCCTACTCTCTATTCAAGATCAGCCATTTCTGTATCAACAACCCATCTTCCTGGAACCTTCCCCCCCTTAGCCTCCCTCTTGATTCAGTAACTCATTTTGCCATTCACAGGATTTCAAATGGTATAAATTCCCAGCTCAACTCAGTACAGAAAAGCATGTTTTATTAAACAAGTTATGATAAGTAATTATGGCTATGACCAGGTATCATGAATAATCAGGAGCATGAATCAAGGTTTTATTATTGAGTGCAGTATAGTAAAGGAGGGGGGAAGGCCTGTGTAAGTAGAGTTTGCCAAGAATGCCACGCTCAAGGCACTGGAGTACCTCAATTTGTCCTGGGCACTTGTCTTTGTTTTTCTCATGAGATGGAATAATGACACATACCAAAGTAAGCCAGTTAATAGCAGCCTTCACACTGGCTTCCTGATATTGCTCCTTATTTTCTAATTTTTTCTTGGTTCTAAATTTTGATTATCTAGCCCACTGAAGGCAGAGAAGATTATTGATGCTTATACAAAGTTATAAATGATGTCAATTATGAGTAGGCTCTTAGAGTGGTGGAATGGTTCATAAGGTAAAAAAAAAAAAAAGTAATCACTTTGCTACTGTTAGATAATCACTTCATCTTTTATGAATTTGTTCCTGTGCTATTTGGAGAATAGTAATCTTACCTTTAGGCTGGTTCTAGGTTTGGGAATTAACTTATTTGAGGTCCTAATATCATCTGTGTGTTCTAGGCAACAAAAATGAGTTTTTCATGAGCAAATATGAGAAGGGCACTTCAATATTACCACAGCTAAATCACTCACTCATTGTTGACTTGCTTTTTGCTAGGTGCTGTGTTAGAATCTGAGGGTATGGTGGTATGGTATATTAAAGGTGGCCACAAATTCTTTGATACTTCTCTCATCAAGAGGGGGGAATCTATGTCTTCCCCACTTTGAATCTGGGCAAGCTCTGTGACTGCTATAACTAACAGTAAGTAATGTAAGTGACATTGTTAAAATTTCTAGACATGGGCCTTAAGAGACTGGCATCTTCTATTTTTTGTCTCTTGGAATGCTCCCTTTTGGAGCCCTGAGCCACCATATACAAGGCTGACTTCCATGCCAATATGAAGCACAAGTAGAAAGGCTGTATGTAGAAAGAGAGATTCTTGGTTGCTGTACAGCTGTTCCAGCCCCCAGCTATTTGAGATATCCTAGCTGAGAGCCCAACCATCATGGAGAAAAGACCAGGCATCCTGGCCACGCTCTATGTGAATCTCTGACCCACAGAATCATGAAATATAATAATAAAATTTATTTTAATCCATTACATTTTAAAGTAGTTTTCTACACAGCAACAGATAATCAAAACAAGGAACAAATCAGACTTGGTCCATGTCCTCACAGAACTTAAAATTCAGCAATTAGGACAATACAGAGCTAATTCTGGGTATATCCCAGAGTAGAGCAAGAAACTGAAATATAGCAATTTCATAGAAAGTGGAAGAAGCCTACCATTGTGTTAAACTTCTTTATTTTGTGGTCTGTTAACGGTGCTGTTATGTGCTTAATGCTGTATTAAGTTTGGTCGCCACTCTAGAACTTCTCAGTTAAGGGTAGGCATTCCAACTGGAATGGGCAAAAGAAGCTGCCATAACTCCACCCAGCCCCACTGTTGCAAATTCTTAGATATCTGAATTGTTCTTAAAACTTCTAAGTGATAAACACAATAGTCAAATGCCTCTCAACAGACACACCCTTCTCATAGAAAGTGGACATTTTGCTTCTACTACAGCGGGCCCTGGATTAGCTGCTTTCATGGTTGATGAGCTGAGCTACCTGAGGTTAAAATCCACTGCCTCAAGGGAGCCTAAGGTACGAGGCAGAGTGGATGCCAACTCTTCACAAGGTAAACACAGGTACTCTAGTAAGGGTGGAAATATTGCATTACTGTGATTTCCAGTTCATGTCCAGTCACTTTTTCTCTTTTTAAACCAAGGTACTAAAGGCCCCAGATTAAGTAAAATGATAAGATTAAGTATTTAAGGACCCTCAGGGAAAGAGATTGGAAAGAAAAAACCAAACACTTGAGGTCTTTCCAAGGAAGGCTACAGAAGCTATGTGGTCCCGAGGTGACAACCCCAAATACCAGCAGGGCCAGGCATGCCAATGGAAGAGAGGGAAGTGAGCCAGAAATAAGGAGAACAGCGAAGGGGGAGCTAGAGTGACATGTCATAGCCCATCCAGACAGGCAGTGGCCCTCTGCTGCACAGCGCCTATGCTACGTTACGCCTACACTACGCCCATGGGTGCAGAGATGCCCAGCTTTGTAAATTTCCTAAGGAAGGAACACATTTCAATTTTTATATGAGATCTTCTAATTTCAAAATGTTGGGCCGAACAAAATACATCTGTGGGATGATAGGAAGCAACCTCTGATGTAGATGCCTGACATGGACTGATGCGGGGTCAGCCTCTCACGGCTACAAAACAGACAAATGAGTTTGGCCAGACCTTGCTGTCAGCGGTTGCGCTAACCCTGGTAGGATTTTGTTTTTTAAATGCACTTCTCCATTAGTGATGGCGAGTGAAATGTCTGGCTTTGCAAATTACTGCTGTCGTTTAGTTTAATGTACTCTTGTTTTTACATATTTATAAAAACCTTTTACATTATTAATAGTGATTAAATGCTTAGACACTGAAGATCAATAATGCTTCTGTTCACCTATTTACATTATTAAAAAGTAATAAGTCATACAGAGCACGTATAATATGTGGTTTACTTTGTAGTCATGTTTGGAGCAGATCGAAAAAAGTGAAAGAAACTCAGGCTATCGGGTAAAATGTACATGGGAAAAAAACCAGTAGCTGGGTTGGGCTTGCTAGAGATGTGACTGTGCGCAGGTTACATGCTCACAGAGACATTGCACTCTCATGGGGCACGGGAGGTACCCATTTATGGGCTCTCACATGCCAGAGTAGCAAACTTGAGACAACAAAAAACTAGTCTCACTTGGATGCACAAGGATGAACAGATATTTAACCTTTGTGCGTCCTTGCAATAATTAGTCACCTGCGTGCCACTGTCTTTAGCTCTAAAAGCTTCTGATGGTGGCAACACTCAACAGAGAGTCATCTGTGGGGTCACACTTTGCCAGCAGGCAAATGAGCCCCTTGACAATGTTCTCTTTATCTGCTTATCCTTCTAGATCTCAGTTATGTGACAAAAGCAAAAAAGCAGAGTGGGTCACCTGATTTTGGGACAGCAATGTTCTAGATCTGTCTGAAGAGTGCAACTCCACAGCCAGGGACGTCTAAAGGCTGTAAGTCTTTTCAGGGTTAGCTAGCTCAGCCTTCTAAATAGCCAAAGGGGCTGGGCATAGTGGTTCAGAGGTCAGGCTCCCAGTACCAGTCTGCCTGGGTTCAAATCCTGGCTCTGACACTCGAGGGTTATGACCGTGGGCAAGTCACTTACTTGGTACCTTGGTCCTGGTTTCCTCACCTGGAAAGTAGGCATAATACTAGTGTCTACCACGTAGAGTTTTGGTAAGGATTAAGTGAGATAGCCCATGTAAATGCTCAGTAGGAGACCTGACACACAATACATGCTCAAGAACAATTTACATAGAGCAAAGGGCCCATTTTACCCGTCATTCAATTGTGTTCTACCAACAGGAAGTTCATTAGCACTGGTTTGAAGTTTGGAAATAAGGCCACTGAAATGCATTAAATGGAGCTGGATTTTTAAACACCACTTGTTTTGTGTGTGTGTGTGTGTGTGTGTGTGTGTTTTGACCCAGATGTAAATTTTCCAGCAGAAATTAGATCTAAGTCACCAGGTTTATTTAAGGACAAGTTGAAATTGGGCAGTTGTGGTGTAACAGAAAGGTTACATGAGTTGCAATGCTACAAACTTGGTAGCTGTGTGACATTGGGCAAGTTACTGGATCTCTCTGAACCTGTTTCCTCTTATATAAAGTGCATGAATACAAACACCCACTTCACAGGCATACTGTGAAGATAAAATGAAATTAGGCATGTCTGAGGACTTTGCAAATGAAAAGGTACTATTTAGGTGTAAGAGCTTGTAACTATTATTATTTATATGTGATCGGGGTCAGATTGATTTTACCCAGAGTGACACTGCAGGTGTTGATCTTTTAGGGGAAAAAGAATGAGATCGCTTGTCCTCAACTCTATCCTTTGGAAAAGGCCTCCACCTTTTCTGACCCATTCCTTAGGTCTCTAATAGATGAGACCACTAGATAAAGGGGACCTGTCGGTTCTGAATTCAAATGTGACCTGCAGAGCCAAATGATACCTTGGAGCATTTTACAAAGGAATGAGGACAACTCAATCAAACCAGGAGGAGAAGGGCCTTAGCTAACACAGGTAATCGGTTCCTTTGCCCTGAAGCTGAACCGTAGGGGTGCAAGTCTCTCTTGGCTTTGCAAAGTTCATGGCTCTGATGCCGTCCTGCTCTGGATCACAACGACTTGTCTCCTGCTGCTCTCAGGCCTCTCCCTTCACTTGAGTTCACAGAGTCATTTAACAGACCTTCATGTCATGGGGGTTGTTATTTCTTCCACTTGTTTTTTTGTTGTTGTTTGGACTCATTTTCTCTGAGCAGGGACAAAGCTGCAGAGAGGTGACTTCCCTCTACCTTAAATAGGAGAATGGGGGTAATGGCTGCCTTTTGTTCCTTTTGGCCCTCTGTTGTAAAATCCCTAAGTCTCCACTACCTAAATAATGACTTTGACTACAGCCCCTCCGAAAGTTATCCCACAGTTGTTACTGTGCTAGGAGAAACATTTCAGAATGGGGATGACTGAGTCTCTTGGGAGAACTCAAACTTCCACCGGATGCCCTGGCGGAACAGGCCTTTCTGGTAAAGTGCTGGCATTTGGGTTTTGGGTTCTGTCAGACATGTAAAAGGTCACAAATGCCCAATAATTAAAAAAAAAAACAATAAGGAAGTTTTAAGTTTCAGTATCAGTTCTTGTATACAGTTTGTGGAAAGGATGCTTAATATTTTACATTTCCATGCACATCTGGATTTTATCCTTTTCTACTTTGTATAGGTCCAGATGGGGTTGTCATTTTTTTGGACTGTCACTCATATTAATATAATTTTTTAATATTAATATAAATTCTTGACTGAGCTTTCTCTTGGGGACTGATCATACCCACCAGCATTCAACAAAGTGGTGGATAGACAGGGGCTCCTGGACAGATACTTTGCAAGATTTTTTGAATTCCCATTTGTAAGTCTAGAAAGTAGTGAAACATCTCCTTGTGGAATGAACAAAGGAGGACATTTTTAAGAGACTCGAAATGTTGACTTCAGTGACTTATTTATATCCAGTGTTAATTAGTAAACTATATCATTGTGGAAGATGAAGCAGAGGATAATAATGAGAAGTTTATGTGATTACACTTCAAATAAGGGAGTTAATTTTAAAGATTTCTTTACACACTAGGCTGGGCTTTGTTGTTAGGTCTTTAGGGACAATTCATGCATCTCAGCTTTTCTAAACGAGAGCCTTTCTTTTTAAAAAATTTTGTTTATTTATTTTAGAAAGAGTGAGAGCGAGCATGAGCAGGAAGAGGGGTAGAGGGAGAGAGAATGCCACACAGATTTCACGCAGAGCAGGGAGCCCCACACAGGGGCTCCCAGGACCCCAAGATCATGACCTGAGCTGAAATCAAGAGTCAGATGCTTAACCGACTAAGCCTCCCAGGCACTCCTGGAAGATAGATTTTCATAAATATTGCATTTCACATTAGCATGTCAAATTCACCCAATTCTTCCATATAGAAACATTTTACATCAAAATTTAGCTTTTGAAATTCAAGGTTTTTCAAGGGATAGGTCCAGAAGCTAAGTAATAAATTGGCAAATTACACTTCCATTCTGTTTTTGTCATTTAAAGTCCCACCCATACTTTACTACAAATAATACACATCTTGAGTGTGTGTGTGTACACACAGCTGACCCTTGAACAACACAGGGATTAGAGGTGCCAATCTCCCCACGCAGTTAAAAATCCACATATAACTTTTGATTCCTTAAAAACTTAACTACTAATAATAGCTTAGTGTTGACCAGAAAGCCTTACTGATAACAGAAACAGCTGAGTAATGCATATTTTGTATGTTATATGATGTTATATGTATTGCATACTATATTCTTACAATAAAGTAAGCTAGAGAAAAAATGTTATCAAGAAAATCATTAGGAAAATATATTTATAGTACTGTATTGTAACAAATCCGCATACAAGTCGATCTATGCAATTCGAACCTGTTTTTCAAGGGTCAACTGTATACACACACACACACACACACACACACACACACACACACGTATGTGGGCTTTTGTGGGCTTTATCCTGTATGATAAAGAATCTCAAGAAATGACTTCTCTCTCTTAACTGATAGTTAAGATCTTGGGCATTCCAGAGAAGCCTAAAAAAGAAATCGATATGTACTGTGTGGAATGGAAAGTAGCCTGATCTTTAGAAGGTATCTTCCTTTCACAGTTAAGGTAAAACATAACCACTGTTTATTAAGGATAAAATAAATACACATATACCTGCTGTCAAATGAGATCTCTGGAGGAATGACGTGAGTACTGTCTTTGCCAATGAGGAATTTAATTCGATCATAGAAGAGTCTTGAGGTATGCTGAGAGAAGAGGGGTTGGCTTTGCTGAATGAGGTCAAGAGGATCTGGTGAGCCCTGACAGAGAGGACTTATGTAACAGTTGCTTTGTTGACAACAATCAGGGTCCACACAGTCTGTCAAACCATCTGAAAAAAAAATTTTTTTTAAAATTTAGCTTCAAGAGAAACAACATTGTTTAAAATATGCATAAATGGAGAACAATCTAGAATACAAAGGTAGCTGTGCATGTTTTGAATTTAGAATCTATTAAATTCATGTTTCTCATGAAAACATACTCTGAGTTTAGATGGCACAAACTATTTTGCTCACAAATCTTTCTTCCCTGAATTCTTGAGCTTTTGTGGGCTATCCCACATTGTTTATATTTGGATACAGTATTCCATGAGGTGTCACTCTCTATAGAAATTTCCTTCTTCCTCAGCAAGAACATTCCTCCAGGATAGCAATGATTCTTCTAATTCTTTTTGAATTTCTCACCCAGGTACATTTATGAGTAAACAATTAACAAATGCTTGCCAGCTTGAATTTGTATTTTTTAAAACATCTCCTAATATTCTTGTCTAGTGGTGATTCTTCTTTTTTTCCCTAAGACTTTATTTACTTATTTGACAGAAAGAAAGAGAGAGAGAGAACACAAGCAGGGGGAGCAGCGGGCAGAGGGAGAAGCAGGCTCTCCACTGCGCAGGGAGCCCAATGTGGGATTCAATCTCAGGACCCTGAAATCATGACCTGACCTAACGCAGACCCTTAACCGACTGAGCCACCCAGGCATCCCTACTGGTGATTCTCAAAACAGAAGTTGGTATTTTCACAGTGAAAAAGTGTCTGGAGCAGGGCAGTGATTTTCAAATGTGCAGTCGATTATCTGGGGAGCTTATTAAATATGCATATTCTTGAGCCCCACCTATTAAATCAGATTTTTTTTCAAGCCCAGGGTTATGCAGACTTAATCTGGGTGATTCTGGATGATTCTGAAGCACACTAATGTTTCAGAACTTTTTTTTTTTTTAATTTGTAGAAGCAACTAGAGCTTACTTGGTCCTAACAGCAGTTATTTGATGAAAATACTAATAAACCTTGGGTATATGAATGTGATGAGTTGCTCTCTTTCATTTCCTAGGCCTTCACTGGTTACTTGACACGCCTGAATCCATGGTTGTAACAATAAAAACAATCACATACAGGCTTCATTCTTTGGTAGAGGAATTGACGAGGCGGTAGAGGGGCACAGGCGTTGCAGGAGGAGGGGTTACGTCGAGAATCTAATAGGCGCAAAACACTGTGTTAGGTGACTGAGGAAGTAAAGAGATTAAAAGACTCTTTTCCTGCTTTTGGGAGCTTGGAGCTGAGTAGGAAAATAGGTGTACAAACAGCTGACTCTTAACACTAGTTTAAAGTGCAGTGTTACAGGAGACTCCGTGCAAAGAGAAGGGATGCGAGTGGTTAACTGAGCATATGGACACCCCATTCACACCCAATGAGCAAAACAAACAAACAAACAAACAAACAAAGTCCTTCCAAGGTCCTTAGAGCAGACAAGTGGCTCTAATTTAGAAGTTTAACAAGGGTAAATATAAAGACGCTAATCTTGGCTGGCTGCAGAATAGAGAGGTTCAGATGGATGACTGGCTCCTTAGGGCTGCTGCAAGTTACCAGCCCCTGGCTTCCCGCTGCTCTTTGGCTTGCTCGCTTTCCCAGAGAGCTGGAGGTGGCGTGCTACAGCTGAGGGCAATGAAAGCCAGCGACACCCAGAGAGAAGATGTTTGGAACAGTAGCCCTAGGGCACCCAGGAAATATTTTTCCGCACATGAGGACCTTTCAAATTCCCTGTGCCATACACACTACTTTGATTTAAAATGCAGTTTGTTGCTTTCTTGCCTTCCCTGTTTGTTCAGTGTATTTTTGCCCCGATTTCTACTGTTCTGTACACATATTTCTTTCTCACCGATGACTAGCTTTTAAGTGTGGGTGCATTCCAGTAAGAAGTTCCCTTCTGCTCTCCTTTCTCCTCTCATTCAGCAAATCGTATTAACAGATTTTCTATAGATTTTAGATACCGCCACCACCTCTCTCTCCCGTACGTGGTTGTCAGTCTCCTATTAGCACATTATCTCTTTAGTCTGCTAATTAAACATCTGGATGCACTGAAAAGCTGGCAAAAATATCGGGCTGATTAGAAGAGTTCTCTGATGTCTGGGACTGGTGCATAACATACCACACAAGGAAAAACTCCTTTTTCAAATGGGCAGTCGCCCTTATCTTTCAACTGGTTACAAATGGACTAGTGATCGTTGGATCAGGCATTTGCAGGTTTCAACCTGTCAGCCACAAATTTGAACTTAGTTTTGAAAAGAAACTGAGTTTAAATACATAGAAACACCAAATGGTCTTCAAAACTGAATTCTAAAACCAAACACAGAGCCAATTCAAAACTGGGACTCACATTCCCATCTAGTTATGGGCTATAAATTCCAAACTAATGCTTCATATTTAATAATTGCCTATTATAACGGGCTGACCCTCTAAGACCTCTGTTTTCTGAGAGAACAGCGAGACTTCTGTTGAATCTAGAAAGGCTGCAGGCAGGCAGCCCAATAATGGTATGCAACCCCCAAATTAGAATTCAAAGGTAAGCCCAATCCATGGGCAAAGATCTACGTACCAATTATCACATTGGCTAACACTCCATACAGTATGTCTAGACTGTTACAAAGAAGTGAAAATGAGAGTCACACTGCATGTGTGGGTTTCTTTCTTTCTTTCTTTTTGGTGGGGGGTACTATTACCAATTCTTTTATTGTTCTAAAATGGCAGCTGTGGCACCCTCCTGACAGCCAGGCTCGGGGTATCAGATAGGAAGGTATCAAATGTTCACTGATTTTACTTTTAGGGCCTGTTCCTTTTTAAAAGGAATAAAAATAAATAAAAGCCAGAAAAAGAGGAAGAGGTTAAATTATCCTGAAGGACTAAACACTGCATGCACCATTCCTAGCTTTGCCAACCCGTTAGGGGCGATGCCGGCAGGCTTGAGCAGGGCTGATAAAGATCAAGGATGCTGGTTCTTTCGTATATGCTCAAGTAATTTCCTACTAAACTTTTACTTCCTAGATGGATGCCTTTAGATGAAAGAATGATCAGACAAAGGAATATGAATGATAGAGGGAAAACCCATATTTTTCTAATGCTTAAAGTGAATTTGTAAATATATATCCTTTTAGGGACAACATCTATATTACCATCTTGATAGAGACGGACAGTTAGTTCACGATAGGGTAGCCCAAAGGATTTGGAAACATGTATAATCAGTTAATATGCCAGGTGTGGCCCGAGGTACTTCCATATCTACAATTTCAACTAATTCCTACAACAACCCTGTTAAGTAGACATTCTCATTTTCATTTACATATAAAGGAGGGGAGGCCGAATGTGGCTGCACAGTTGGGAGAAATTGAGAGTCATATCAACAGCCCGCATTCTGACTACAAATCTACATGATCAGCAACATCATCTAAGCGAGTACGACTGAGGCTGTAAGACTTCCAAGTACCTGACTAATGTAGGGATTTAGAATACACACAGCGCTTAAGGTCAAAGAACCAGACTACGAGTCTCATCTTACTTTGCCACTTATAATCTAAATGATCCTGGACGAATCATTTCATCTCTTGGATTCTCAACTTCCTCACCTCCGAGATGGGGATTATAAAAATGCCTCTCCCACAGAGCTGTTGAAAGGATCACATGCTATGATAATCCTGAAGAGTTTGCCATTAACCAAGTGCTGCACTGTATAGACTTCAAAGAGTCTAGGGCTAGAGTCCTAAGGGTAGGTGCCAATGGTGTGCAGTGGCTGCTAAAAATGTTCAGGCCCACTTCCATTGATGATGCCTTATTAGTGGCCAGAGGGCAATTAGCTGTCATGTAGCATAGTCAGTTCGTTCGAATGTGTTCCTTTTGTGAACTTTGCTTGGTTAGGTTGTCAGACAGATAGGATCCTGTGTGGCTCTAAATAGACACTAATGCTACAGTAAATCTTTATTCATTGAATTTCACAAATTCACAGTTTGTTATCATTTGGACAGGGGCTGGATTGAAGCTTAACCTTTTCAGCATCTACAGAATAGAGGGTCTGCCAAGAAAATTAATAGTGAAAAAGAAATCGAAGGGCTGATCATTCCAATGACTCAGTTAAACAAAATCTTCTCAGGCATTTTAGAAACCCATAAAAATAGGCTAATTCTAAATCATTCATACATTTTTACCAAAGCAGGCCCCCGTACCAGGCATTCCTATTTGCTTAGTTGCTGCTGTTACATGCATAGAAGGTAATAGGACTGTCTTTCCTTGGGAAATAGTCTATAATTCATTTGATTTTTCATCTAACCAGGTTGACTTTCACCCCAGCATTTTGCTGTATTAGTAAGAAGAAAAAGGGAGAGGCTCAAGTTCACTCAGAATTTGACCCACTCAAATCACTCATACAATTGACTTCTTCTGGGTCAGGAGAGTAAAGTGTTTATATGCCACTAATGTTCATGTCCTCTGTCCCCAGATGCCATCAATGGCTTCTCAAATCACTCAGAGTAGAGGTCCATGTCCTGACAATGACTTAACTTCCCCACAGTCTGGCTCTTCACTCTCCCTCTCTCTCACCATTCTGACCTTACCTCCTATTATCCCATAACCCCCTTCCCCATTATTCCTATGCCTGGAATGTTTTTTCTCCATTATCGACATGGATCACCCTTCCTTTCTTTGAAGTCCAAAGGCCATCTTCTCAGGGAGGCTTTCTATGACCACCTTATTTAAAACTGCATCCCTGTCCCACACTCATATCCTCTTCCCTGCTTTTAAAAAATTTTCTCCATCACACTTAGCATCTTCTATCATACTAGTTCTTTTCAAATTTTGGTTTATTGTTGGCCTTTCATGATTAGAATGTAAGCTCCATGGAAGCAAGGATGTAGTTGTTTTTATTTATTGCTATTTCTGCCCCAGAAGAGCACCAGGCTGAAAGTAAGCATTCAATAAATATGTATTGAATGAATAAATGGATGTCTTAAAAATCCTACTTTTATGACATTTGTAAATTTACCTTGAGATTAATAAGCATTTAACTAATGTGTCAAAAAACATAAGTTATAAGTAGATTCTTTACTAATACCACACATTTATTGCCTCTTTAAATTACTGTATTTCAAATACTAGCTCATTCATTTTCACCACTGCAAGGTAGACAGATGTCAAGTATGAATAGCCTTAGTTGATAGATAATGTGACTGATCTAGTCATGGAGTGCTTAGGTGAGTTACGGAGTGTAGATTTCCCAGTTTTGTATCTGGCATTACTTGACAGTTTAAGCGCTCATAACTAAGTGATGATCCTTTAATAAATAGGTTGTTTGGAAACGAGGGTGCTATGGTCAGAAGAGAATAATTAAGACTACACTTTGCGATGCTAGGTCTTTTGTCCCAGCCAAATCTTAAAAGTAAATGTGGAGAGGGTGTCTGGCCCTTAAACAGAACAAATGTTACCAATTCATTGCTCCTTCTATTTTGTTTTCCTATTTATTAAACACTGCAGCATGCTGGTGACATTCAAAACATGAGGCTTATTGATCCATGAGCTTATGTGTTCATAATTCACCCATGGTGCTGATTTCTAGATCTAGAAACACTATATCATAAAACAGGCTTGCAAATAGCTATTGTTCTTAATGAATGGTGACTTGTTATGAAGAATGATTCCTGGAAGATCATTCTCTTTTAGGCAATTAACTTATTGATTTTACCAATGAATATGAATATAGACCACTGGAAGAGTTTGTATAAGAGAAGCTTGGGAAGCATGTGACAAATACTTAAAAGATCAGCGGGGAAAGGGTTGCTCTGATTAGACACTCCTATTCCACATCTTTTTAACCTCCTTAACAATCGTTCCACAGTATCAGAAACCACTTGCCTCCCTCTATAACTAGAGTGAATAAAATGTAATCTTTGTTTGATAACTGAAGATCCTATGAACTTCACACTGTTCTGTATGATCTGGTATGATCTGGCTAATGTCTACCTTCATATTCTCAGCTCCTACCAATCTTTCTTTGGCCCACACACCAGTCAAAATGACTTGCCTTTCACCTCCTAGAAGAGCTTAGCGCATTTCCACTGTAGCGCGTTTGTACATGCTGTTTCCTTGGCCTGGGGTATTCTGCCCCTCACTCAGGTGAGGCCTGCGTTACCATGTAGACTTGGTTAGGTGCCCCCATACATGTTTACAGCACTCTGAAAATTTTATAACACTCTTTACAGTTGTAAATATGTAGCTATTTGTGTTGTTTCTTATTTAATATCTTTCTCCCTTCCGAGACCATAAGCTCCACGAAGGCAGAAGCTTTTCTTCTCATTTGATCCCTAAAGCCAAGCACAATACTTGGCACAAAGTAGTAATGAATGAGTGGAAAATTGGGTACACTCCATATGCAATGTCTGCCTGAAAGGTACACATTTGGGTCAAACATTTAGATCAGTACCATCCAATAAAATTCCTTCCCAATAATGGGAATGCTTTAGATCTGGGCTAGTAAGTAGTCACTAGGCTCATGTGGTTACTGACCCCTTGAGATGTGCCTAGTGGAGCCCAGAAACTGAATTTTTAAAGATCTATTTATTTTAGAGGGAGGGAGAGAAAGAAAGTGAGTGAGTGTGATGGGGAGGGGCAGAAGAGAATCTCAAGCAGAATCCCCACTGAGCACTGAGCTGGACATGGGGTTTGATCTCATGACCCTGAGATCATGACCTGAGATGAAACCAAGAGTTGGACACTTAACTAAGTCACACAGGCACCCCCAAAACCAGATTTTTAAATGTTATTTAAGTTAAAATGAAATAGTCACATGTCATTATTAGCTACCATATCAGACAGTGAAGATTTTGATATCTCCAAATGGTTAGATGTTGGATGGCCTGTAAGCTTAGATGAACACCAGAAAGAATTTTGAAATTTTTAGGAGGACCTACTTATCATTATTTTTCCTACTGTGGATTCTTTCCTTGCTTTTATGTCTAAGAAGTCCTTTCCTGTCTTGAGATCTGTCACCTATATTTTCTTCTATTTGTGTTTGAGGTTTTCTTACACAGAACTTATTAATCAGTAGTATTTTTATCTTTTTTTTTTTTTTTTGGAATATGCTAGAAACTGAAAACCTAAGGGTTGTTTTTTTTTCTTAGTAGTTGTCTTAGCACCATTTATTTCATAATGCTTCTTTTCAGTACTGGTTTTTGGTGCTGGTTTTATAATCCACTAAATTTTTATTTGTACGGGGGTGTGTGACAGAGCTTGTTCTGACCTGTCTATTCTTCCACCAGTATCACTTTGTTTTAATTATCATAGCTTTAAAATATGCTTTAATGTCTGATAAGTTTGAACGTGTCCTATTTGTTTTAGTTACTCTGATTCTGGTGTAATGTCTAAACTTTTTTTCTCATGTCAATTCATATGTGCATGTAACATATGATGATCACATTTTCTAAACCCCAAATCGGTACACATAATTAACACATGAAACTGTGGTCAGCATTCACATTAATATTAAGTCTCCTCCTCCAAGCACAGGGTTGTGCACATGGTAGGTGCTTTTGGACTATAAAGAAATGAGGTCAAGGTATTTGAAATGTTTGTAATTTCTATGGTAATTAGTTCTTACATATACAATGCATAAGATAGCTTTCTTTGTTTTGCATGTTAACAAAAAAATCCAAAGGTTATTTGTTCTCTGTTCTGTTCTTACTGTTCAAGGAGCCTTTAGGTAGCTCCTAGACCAGTTGTGTCACCCACATATTCAATGCAGCCCAATTAGCTACTAAGAGTCACAATGCATTGAATCAGAGTGTAACTGAAGTCAAAGCTGCAGGAAACAGCAGCAATACTTAATGAGCATTCAAAGCTGATTAGAATGCAAAAAAATTCAGCCATTCTTTAAGTATCTGCTATAATATAGAGCAATCAGGTAGCAGCTACTTGAAGCAATTGCTTTAAAGTGATTTTTTTTGATTGGGAAGATTTCTTAAGAATTACATTTTAAAAACGAGGACCATTTTTTTCCCCAAAAGGTTCAATTGGTACTTTCTGATTTAATTAAAGCACACACACACACATACACACACACATACGCACAAACATGTATGCAAATATTAATCACTAGTCATATCCAACTAAATGAATCCAGTCATTCTGGTTAGCTGGAAAGCTGAAACCACCAAATGAAGGACATTTAATGTATTCCTAGGGACAATATTTAAACAGCATAAGACTCAAATTATTGTCCAAAATCTCAGTCCTGGGGCTTATTTAATCCATCCATTAAATAACCTGAGGTTATTTAATCCATCTTTCCATCTCAAGGTAGAAGCCGATGTATATTTATCATCAATATCATCTTAATCCTACTAAAGGAAAAAAATGGTAATTGGAACTCTCCAGGAGCCTTCCTTGCCACTCCCTAAAGAAACAATCATAAAAATACAGTGAACTCAAATCAGGGTCGTTGATTTTTGATTCGCACATAGATACACAGTTTTAAAGGAATGCTCAGAGGTCAATACATATTGAGCAAAATCTTCTATACCGTTTGCGTCTATATATACCACAGATATTAAGAACTGGTAATCCATCAATTCATTAATATTTAACTGATACATTCATTAAACATTTTTGGCTGCCTCAAGGTGACCTTGAGGCCATAAAAATGCTTGATAATTAAATATTTAATTATTTTTATCAAGCTGTACTTTATTAAGGTAGGAAACTTGTTTTGGCTTAACCCTGAGTTAGATATTACAATCATAGGGGTTGTTAAAGTATTTTTTGAGCATAAGCATTTTAATCAATATATCAACTGGGAAATCTCCATTACAACCTCAAATCCTGTTTGGAATGAGGCAGACCACCAAAGTTTATACCTGGTTTTATCATTTCTTTGTTATATGATCTTGAGCAACTTATTTAACTTCTCTGTGTCTTGGTTTCCTAATTTGTGAGGAGTATATTAAAAGTAGTTCCTGCCTCATGGGGATTAAATGAAATAATTCACATAAAGGACTCAGCACTGTGCCTTGTACATAGTAAATCCTAGATACAAGAATGCTAATATTATTGGTAATTATATTATACTATATTGTATTGTATTGTACTGTATTGTATTGTATTATGCCAGAGTTTTCATGGGAAAGTAAAGTGAAAATGAATCTCAAAGGGCCATAAGAGTCCAGCAACTAGTTGATCAGTGCACCATGTAATTGAAAATCTCACTCTGGCTTCCCAAATAAATTTTTTTTCAATTGTTTTCCTCATTCACCATTATTTATTTTTATTAATTTTTAAATATTTTTTCAAATTTAAGAGTCTGAGAAACAAACTGAGGGTTTTGGAGGGGTAGGGGTGGGGGGTTGGGTGAGCCTGGTTGTGGGTATTATGGAGGGGATGTATTGCATGGAGCACTGGGTATGGTGCATAAACAATGAATTTTAGAACTCTGAAAAGAAATAAAATAAAATGAAAAAATTCAATTAGCTAACATATAGTATATTATTGGTTTCAGAGGCACAGGTCTGTGATTCATCAGTCCTATATAATACCCAGTGCTCATTACATTATATGCGTTCCTTAATGTTCACCACCCAGTTACCCCATCCCCTCCAGCAACCCTCAGTTTGTTTCTTATGATTAGAGTCTCATGGTTTGTCTCCATCTCTTGTTTTGTCTTGTTTTATTTTTTTTCCTCTCCTCCCCTAAAATTTTCAATTTAGGTAGCTAGTCAACAGTCTCTTCCAAAAATGGGCTGTTATCCTAAGTTTAATGTGTGTGTATATGTTATATACGTGTGAAGGGGAAAGAGAGGGCAGTCTATCATCTTTTAAGGAGTTTACAGGAACTGTTTTATTAAATACTTACAATAACCCTAGGAGAGAGTTAATATTATTATCAGTCCCATTTTAGAAATAAGGAAATTGAAGCACAGAGATACCAAGAAATTTTCCCAAATCACACAGCAGCCAGTAAGTACATAGCAGCCAGAAAGTTTAACTTCAAAGCCCTGTGCACTGAATCACGAAGTTGCTTCCATTTAAAATTCATAAATTCTTATAAAAGTTTTGAAGTAAACTGCTGGCCAGAACTAGTAAAGGAGGAAACTCTTACATAAATCTAGCCATTCTCAAAGTGGGATTGCTACCTTATTGATTTAAGCCTTATGTTTGGTTTCAAATGACAAGGTATATAATTGTCTAAGCAGATATAGAAAGCAGAGGAATCAAATTTAATGACCTATTTCATTTTAAGCTAATACACAAGATTAGAAAGAAAACTTTTTTTATTAACTTCATGTTTCCTTGACTAGAAACAAAGGAGAAAGTGAGAAATTGCTGTTTTAGGTTCATTCAGAGGTGATCTGGGCTGTTTTGAGGCCTGACTGAACAATGTATTAGATGCTTTTGTTTGTTTGACTGAAAAAAGAGTGGTTACGTTACCCTGAGGCCTTGGAGCCAATATGACTTTTGAAAACATCATGTGCAACTCTTGAATTAAATATAAAAATTCTATTGTGAATTGTCTTGATGCTGTGTCCTTTGAAAGATACAAAGCATTACTAAATTAAGAGGTTGCTCTAAATAACTAAGAACAAAGAAAATGATTTCACAGTGTGTATAGTGTAGGCATCTGACAGTTTGGACAGGGGCACATGGATATAATAAACGGTACAATAAATGCCACAGATATGGGAGATGGCATGGCTGTAGCTGTTAAGAGAACCAGAGTCTGAAGTCATATAGACCTGAACTGGAACCTGGGTGCTGTGATTTTCAAGTTGTGTGATCTTGGAAAAGTCACACAGTATTCCCACTCTAAACATTACCTTTCCCACCTAGAAGTAGGGAAAGTAGTGCCTCTACCACATGGCATTGTTTTGAGAATTAAATAAGATATAATGCATGCAGAGTTTGCAATATTGTCTGTTGATAGTAAATATTCAATAAACCAAGATTTAAAAAGTATATAACTCAATATCGTTTCTAAAAAGGGTTCCTAATTTGCACTCTTGGCCAAATTGGTCATCACTGTGCTGGGCTATTTCTTTCTTATATTTACATTTTGTAAATAACTCACCTCCATCATTGTCCAAGTTATCTCCACAAAGCATTTCCATGACAACATTGCAGCCTGTCCCACTCCAACCCACCTGACACACACAGTGCCAACCATTTTGATCCAGGGTACATCGCCCATTTCCGAAGCAGAGCCCTGGACAGCCATCTGTAAAGACAGCAAAGAATAACAATCGGAGACATCAGAATGGGATTGGGCAGCAATGATGTATCTACCTATAGGAAAGCCTCTAATCGCTTAGGCTCCACTCTGATGAGGTGTTGAATAAATGGAAGAGGAACTTGCTTGCTTACAAAACCTTCCCAGGGAACTTGTTATTCCTTACTTGCCTGTGCTTTTCCTTAGAGAGCCAATTAAGCATTATTAATGCTAACCCCAATTCCCAAACTCTGGTGTAGCTAAGATGAAAACCGATGGGGACAGAAAAATGTTTTTTGTTTCTTTTTGAAAAAACAATCCTTCTCAGCTCAATCAAAACTGGATAGATGATACCATATCTAGTTATGGCCAATAAGCTGGGAAAAGACAGCAGTTTCTATGAAAAGAAACTTCCCCTAACTACTTCCAGTCTGTACTGATTTTTCCCTTGTGAGGCACTGCTTCAGGACTTCCGTATGTTGGTATGCCGTTCAGACCATGCCATTAAATATTTGTCCATATAAATGCCTCAGAAATGTGCTGCAGTTGCTTTACATTTATTTGGCTTTTTTCTTCAAGATTATCATTAATCCGAGGGCTAAGGGTTAAATTTTTTGTTTATCTGGTATCCCTCAGAAGCTAGCATATAATATCAAGCCTGTAGTAGGTGCTCAACAAATGTTAGTGGAATTAATGCAAGCAAAATTGAGATCTTCAGAATTCTAGAGAACGACTGGATAAATACAGTCAAGAGGAAACCGTAAACACTAACAATGGTCTCTATTTAGACTTTTAATTTCTCTGGGATGTCCTAAACTATATACAAATAGTTCAGAGTTAGGCCATTCCAAAGGGCAACTGTGTATGTGCCAAGTGCTCAGTGGACAGATGAACAGAGATGGCAATAATGGCATATAGCTTCTGGAATTTTCGCAGTAGCAGCACAAGACCAGATCTGAATTTTACTGGAGAGAATCCAATCAATATATTTTTTCATTTGCTGTTTTTGAAAGAAAATTCCAGAAGTATAAGGAGGAAAATAATTTTTGAAAATCTGTAGATATAACACAATGTTCCTTCCAAATGGCTAAGTAACTATCAACAGACCAGATGAAGAAACAACTTTAAAAAATAAAATGACAGATGGCTGTTAGAAAATATGAAGACTCTCTCATTATATATATTATGTGTAAATATATATATGTATACATATATACATGAATATATATATATGCATATATATTCTTCTTGAGGAATATATATATATACACACACATATATATACTTCTTGAGGAATATATATATGTATACCTATATATGTATACATATATACATGAACATATATAGGTATACATATATACATATATATATTCCTCAAGAAGTGGTACAGGATGAATATATATAGATTTAAGAAAATAATTTATCTAGCTCCACTCATCTAGTTCCGTGATCATAGATATACAATGGATACAGAGAAATCAGGGGTAACTTGGAACATAGTCAACTTTCTGAGGCTGAGGTAAAGAAAGGCCAGGATATCTGACAGAAAAACCCTTATTGCCTCTATCAAAGACAGATCCTTAGGAGGATGCATGATGGGTGACTTATAAGGGGAGAATTCTTCTGCCCATGAAAGGATACTGTACACGGACTTAGGGCCATATTAAGTTAAAGAAAATGTTCCGTTGTCTAGTCAAACCTAGTTCATTTAATAATTACCTGCCTGTGATACATACACAGACACACAGACACACACTCCATAGAAAGACCAAGAAAAACAGTTCTTAAAACTGCTTGTCAATCCATTATACACTACGGCCAAAAGAAAAAGACTCTTTGTTGTTAGAAAAACAAATGAA
The DNA here is from genome assembly GCF_022355385.1 of Mustela nigripes. NCBI lineage: Eukaryota > Metazoa > Chordata > Mammalia > Carnivora > Mustelidae > Mustela > Mustela nigripes. Next base: position 25,832,730 of record NC_081575.1, on the reverse strand, counting down.
TTTTTAGTCAGACTATTATATCGTGACCTGACAATATCACACTTAAGGAAGCCTACCAGAAGTAAAAACACAAACCCGAAACACACACACACACACACACACACACACACACGCGTGCGCGCGCGCGCGTACACCCCACCCAGCCTTCCTTTCCCACATGCATATTTTCCATTTACAATATTTTTCTGTTATAAAATGAGTGAGAAAAATCTTACCTCGGACAGCATCTAAGTAGTGAGCTAAAAGGGGGGAGGAAAAGAGTGATTGAATGAATTTCTGGAGACCACAGCTATCCAACCTGTATTAATGGTCTAGCATCTGTTGCCTGGGAGCAGAACAGCAAACTGTGAACTGCCGAAATGCCTGCAGCTCAAAAGTTGGTACATGGGCCTATGTAGTTTGTGAATAATATTTTCTGTGGGAAAGATATTAATGGCTTTTCTGCAAGAAACTCTATTAGGCTTCCTAAAAAAGTGTCATATTTCATTAAAAGTATAAGAACTGCATTTTTACATTTCAGTAATAACTTTTGTGAAAGAGCACTGGCTTGAACTTCTTATTAGTAATATCTTTAGAAGGGAGTTCTGGAGTAACCACCTTCTGTAATCATCAGAATATTTAAATCCTCTTATGTGAAGGCAATAAACTTACTGTAGTGCGGGAATGTAATTACTTATGCCGCATCGGAATCTTACCCCTCACCACTTTTTAATGAATCTTAAATATTTTCCACAGTCACAGAACAAGACTTACTATACCTTTAGTACAGTAGTAATATAGTTTATTAAGATTATATGTTATATATGTTATATATAGTATACATTACTTTGACAGGTCTCAACCATTATAACAAAATACTTTCACCTAAAAATAAGAGTGGTGGTATAGTCTGGTGGGGAAAAAAAATCCCACAAGCAATGAATTGGGTATCCAGAGGTGCACCCTTGCCTTTTCTCTGCATGTGATGTCTGTGTGCTCACGGAATGCCACAGGAACACACAGTGACCCACTTTCCTTAGCTGAACAATAGGAATTGTACTTGTCTGTCTATACATGAAGGAGGCCTTTGTTACAGATATATGTATGTGTCAAGGACTTGGATTTTTTCCAGAAAAATAAAAGTATTTTGAAATTGAACCTCTAGTTATTATTACGGTCTTTTTATAGCGTGAAGACCACATGATAGATTTATTACATAGGCTCTGTCATACCCACAGACGGTTCTCACAGGCAGCATCCTCAAAATTAGTGAAAGTTGTGTCAAGGGGTGGGAGAAGGTAGATGCCTCAGTACGAATTCTCTATACTACTTGATAAACAATGCAATACAGGTAGGTCAGGAGTGCCTTCCTCATATACATTAAAGAAAGCTCCTAATGATATCAAATGGCTTCTGTTAAAGTAGTCCTGTTTAATGAAATTGCCTCTAAGTGCTTTCAAGTGAAACAACCTATACTTTGCAAAAGGAAAAATGGGCAGTGAATGTTATGTTCACAACAAAAGCACTTCTCTTATTAACTAATGACACTTTATTCCAATGTGCCATCTTTCGTTTCAGTGCACCAGAAAACAGAAAATACAAGAAATACTGAAGTAACGAGCAAAGAAATGACACAACAAAGAAGTAAGATACTATCAACAAGGAGGGAATACTCCCAGGTAACCAAACTTTCAAACTTATGGCTAACCCTTCGCCTTTTTCTCTCCTCCAACCTCAAATGCTATGAAAAGCCTGGTGATTTATCACTAACATGCTTTTCCTTCTTCAATTAATCCAATGTATTTTGTTCAAAGTATGGCTGTACTTACCAATTGTGCAGTGGTCGCCCTCCCATCCAGGGCTACACTCACATTTTCCATCTTTGCACTGGCCATGCTCGGCACAGTGAGAATGACAGGAGCGTTCTTCACATGTTGGTCCTACCCAGCCTTCTTCACACTGGCAAATTCCTCTTGAGCAGACTCCATGGCTACCACACTCCATAGTACAGAGCTCTGTGGGAAATTCAGAGAAGATATGTTTACATATTTTATTAAAACCAGAGTTTGTTCCTTCCAAAAGACATTAAAATTACCAAAAATCCCACTCTATATTTATATTTTAAATATATACACTAAATGTCACAAAGACCTCTAGCATTTCAGTGAATTTGTGAGGAACTCTATAAAAAAGATAGTTAAGTCTCTAAGTATAAAATAAACCCTAAGTCAAATTGATTTTGAAACGTCCATAAAATGATAATGGCATTCAAGGCTTAGAAATGAAGTCACTGCCAAACAAATGTCAAGTGGGTTTCACTAAAAATTCATTAAGATCACAAATAATGCTACAAGGATTTTATGATGCTGCAAGCAATCATTGGGAAACACACACACACACACACACACACACAGTAAAATGGTGCTCTAACTTCATTCAGGAAGAGAGGTTCTACAATTGGAAAGATAGCTTTCTAATAAAATTTATAATATACAAAGGGTAAAGCTGCCAACGATGGCAATCAACTAGTTTCCCTGAACATACAAACAATATCTGCATTTACTTTAAGCATTTAAAATGAATCCTAGTTGATTAAAATACAGTCTTATCTGGAAATGCCATTCATTATTTGGCCAGTATAAACAAGTTGTATACTGCCTCTGCTGAGGTTCTCTCCTCTGTCCCCTTGACTTTTTGTTGAGACATGCTGAATATTAATAAAGTTATGACAGTAGAGAAGCTAAAGTAAAAGTTTGGCAGACCTTTTTCTTGACTGAATACCCTTGCTGGAGGAGGAAATGGGGGATAAAAGCCTATAGGAAGAACGCAAAAAGGAATAATGCAATAAGTTTTGGGTACAACTGGCCATATACTCTTGAAAGAAACAGAGAATGTTCTGAAGCCAAGTCATCTATCTTTCATAATCTCAAATTCTGAAACAGGTTTTATATATTTAGAAGTACTGACATGTAATAATATTTGTATTACTCTATATTACCTGTAACAAAGCTCTATCTACGTAACAATGGTTTCTACTGCGCACTTAGCAGAGTTATTTTTCAGTGGGTGAGAATATTCTTCTGATAAAGACATGAGTATGGATTTTATTACTATCTAAATCAATTTGTTCACTAATTCATTCACAAGTATTCTCTGTGGGTCAAGGTATGACAGAAGGAACAGTGGATACTGAGAGATCAAGTGAAATTTCGGCAGAGAAGTGTCCGTTGAATTTATCAATATGGAAATTATTAGTGGCTTTAGGAAGAACTGTATTGATAAGGCAGCAGTTGTAAAGTCAGACTTGAATGGGTGGAACAGTGAATGGAAAACTGTGTGTAGGGTCAGCCGATTGTAAGAAAAGTACAGAACCAAGAAAATACAAAATACAAGAAAAGGGGGTCCTTTGCCTAATAAATGATAGTTCAAGTAGGTTGATCTTGAAATAGCAACTACTCTCTATATCTTGTTTCTGAATCTCTAATTGATAATCTGGATTTCTAACTTCTGTTCTTGTCATGAATCTGAGGTTATAATTATGTTCCCCTTAAAAGCCTTCTCCAAGGCTGAACTGAAAGGGCCTAAGATTAGGGAGCTAAATGGGTCAAAGCCAATCAAATCAGAGCTAACAGAAAAATTAGAGGCAATTTTTTGTGTATATTGCTTTATACAACTATAAACTCTAAGCACAGAAAAAACTATCATTCTGGTGATTTCCTGAAAAATAACAGGACTAGATGAACAGTATCAGCAAAATGGCAGACGAGCCTATCCTTAAACCATCCCAGTATAAACCTTAGAACTGTAGAATACAATGTAATAATTTTTAAAATTACATGTCTTGACTCACAAGAAACAGAATTATCAACTGTCAGAAGCAAAGATGCAGCTAACAGCCAAAGAAGTAAGCATATAAGTCAACCTTTTGGCTGCTCTAAGTAGTCATTATGCCCAGTAATGACTAGAGGCTTGGGTATCTATGTACACAGAGAAAAAGGGATAAGATTTTTGGCCCATTAAGATGGGGAGTTAGACTGAAATTCCTGCAGAAAGTAAGGATGCTTGAAGGGATACAATCTCAGTGAGATAAGAACTAATAAACTCTATCCACTAGCCCACAGAGATGGAAAGGAAGCATTAACTATAATGATATTAATAATATCATTAATAGTAATAAATTTGGGAATTAGAAAACAATATTAAAATAAAATACTACCTAATAATAATATGTGCAATGGAGTGTACAGAATGAAATATTTCTAAAACTTTGTACTATTCAGGAGTTAAGTAAGATACTTTGTCAAGTATGCATATAAAAATTTAAAGGTGGAGTTGTTTCTAGTAATCGTGACCTCAGTAATCTTTACTATTCTCTCCTGGTGTAAACTGGAAAATTTAGACAAAATATATTTAAAAACTTTTGGATATTACTGGAGTTCACAAAAGAGTAAAGAATTACTGGGTCACATTTTAGGAGAAAAAGAAAACTGAGAGAGGTGAATTTTACATTTATGGATATTTTTCCTTTAGAAGTATCTGTCAGTTCTGGTTGAGTCAGCTGGAAGACTTGGAAGCTGAGTGGAACTTTTGTTAGTCTCATGGGTACCAGAAAAAAAAAATATATATAGATATATTTGACCACATAATGGCTAAGAAATTTCTAATAGTGTAGAAAATATCAAGCCAAATATATGAAGCAAAATTGAAGCAACAAAAGAGAAAAAGACAAATTTACAACATAGAGACTTTAATGCCCCCATTTTTCAGTAACTTATGATAGAACAAGCAGACAACAAATCAGAAAGTATATGAAACAACAAAAGAGAAAAAGACAAATTTACAACATTGTCAGAGACTTTGATGACCCCCTTTCTCATTAACTGGTGATAGAACAACAAATCAGAAAGTATATAAAATATTTGAGTAACATGATTATCAAATTTGATCTAATTGACACATATAGAGCACTACAATAAATAATACAAAATCCACATAATTTTTAAGTGCACATGGAACATTTATGAATATTGACCATATGTTGGATTATAAATATAAAGCAAGTCTCAATGTATCTCATGTATTGAAATTATTTATAGCATATTGTCTGCCCATTGTGGACTTAAACTTGAAATAAAAACATAAAGAGGGGCGCCTGGGTGGCTCAGTTGTTAAGTATGTGCCTTCAGCTCAGGTCATGATCCCAGGGTTCTGGGATTGAGACCCATATCGGGCTCCCTGCTCTATGGGAAACCTGTTTTGCCCTCTCCCACTCCCCCGGCCTGTGTTCCCTCTCTTGCTGTGTCTCTCTCTGTCAAATAAATAAATAAAATCTTCTAAAAATCATTTAAAAAGATAAATAAAAGGTAGCTATAAAACCCATATAATTTTGGAAATTACAAAATATACCTCTAAAAATCTATGGAACAAAAAGAAAATCATCATGGAAAATAGAAAATACTTTAAGTGAATGAAAATATAGTGAACATATCAAAATTGGTATAATTAAATCCATGTATACAGGAAAACTTTAAAGGTATAAAGGAAAACCAGCTGAAAACAATGACACATGCATCCGTTCCAAGAAATTAGAAAGAAGAAAAGCAAAGTAAACTCAAAGAGGGTAGAAAAAAGAAAATAATAATTTAAAAAGCTGGAATTAATTAATAGGAATGCAGAATATAAAGAATCAAGAAAGCTAATGCTTGACAATTTGCAGAGCCCAATAAAACTGATAACTGATGGGATCTGATGAAGAAGACAATAGAGAATATCACGAATGAAAAATATGACACTGCTATTGAATGTACAAACATAAAACATCATAAAACAACATTGCAAACAACTTTTTGTCAACACATTTGAAAATTTCAATGAAATTGAGGTTGCATTGAATCTACAGAATAATATGGGGGAAACTGACACCTTTAATTTTGTTTTTCAGGTAATGAGTTTGGCGTAGTTTTCCATTTATCCACGTCTTCTCTAATTTTTTTCATAATGTTTTACAGTTTTCATCATAAGTCTTACACATATTTTTAAAATTTATTACAAGGTATATGATATGCTGCTGTACACATGGTTTAAATATTTC
>NC_081575.1:25764555-25826260 GCF_022355385.1 Mustela nigripes | reverse complement strand
GTGTCAGTTTCCCCCATATTATTCTGTAGATTCAATGCAACCTCAATCAATATCTTGGCAGTTTGTGTGTATGTGTGTGTGTGTGTGTGTGTTTGTACATGTGTGTAAATATTAACCAGCTAAAGAAAGAAGCAGATTAAGGTGAGAAGATGTACTCTAGCCAACAGCAAGACTTACTGTAAAGTTATGTTAATTTAGACATTGGGTACTGACACAATAGCAAGTAGATCAGTGAGAGTGAATAGAATCCTAAAACTTATAAGGATACTTGAATTATGGTTAAGATGGCATGGCAGGCAACTGTGAAATGACTGCTGTTTTAAGTGGTTCTGGGAAACTGAATATCCACTAGGAAAAAAAACCCTCACCCTATATATAAAATCAATTCCAGATACAATGTAGTAAATATAAACTATCAAAACTTCCAGAACACAACATAAGAAAACAATTTCATGATCTTAGCATAAAAAAATTTCTTAAACAGTATGCAAAAATGCTAACCACAAGGGGAAAAATAATAAATTGGGATGTATCAAAATTAGATTGTTTTCTAATCAAAAGACAAAGAAAAAACATGCTCTAAGTGGTAGAATATATTCACAGCCCATATAAATGAAAAAGAGTTTGTATCCAGAATATACAAAGAACTTTCTCAAGTCAATAATAAGACATATAACCCAATACAAGAATGGGCAAGAGATCTTGGGATGTCTGGGTGGCTCAGCTGGTTAAGTGTTTGACTCTTGGTTTTGGTTCAGGTCGTGATCTCGTGATCATGAGAATGAGCCCGATGTTGGGCTCTATGCTCAGCATGGAGTCTGTTTGAGGTTCTCTGCCTCTCCTTCTCCCTCTGCCCTTCCCTCCACTGTCTTTCTTTCTTTCTCATAAATAAATAAATAAAATCTTAAAAAAAGAAAAGTGGGCAAGAGATCTGAAGAGATATTTTATAAAAGAGGATCTGCTAGTCTACAAAACTGTATGGAAACATGCTTAGCATCATCACTTATCAGGGAGATACAAAATAAGGTAAAAATGAAATACACTGCACACACAAAAGAATGGTTAAAATCTATAAGACTGAAAGTAACAAAAGTTGGTGACAATGTGAAGTAATAAAAAGTCTCATATATATACTACAGGTGATTTTGTAAATCAGTACAACCACTTTGGAAAACTCTCTGACATTATCTGCTGAAATTTGATATATGTATACCCTGTGGTTCAGTGCGTCTACTTCTAAGTATTTACTCAACAGAAGTGCAAGTAAGCAAATGTTCACTGAAAGATGTGTATAAAAGCATTTATAGAATTATATGTGCTAGCCAAAAAATGGAAATGCTTTAAATATCCATCAACAATAGAAGATATAATTATGATAGATAATTTTACAAAAAAAAGTTATGTCACAATGAAAATGGGTGATCTATAGCGATGTGCCATAACACAGATGAATTCCTCTATAAACAATGTTGAGTGAAAGAAATGAGATGCAAAGTCATACATACTGTAAGATTCTATTGATAAAATATTTGGAAAGCAGGCAAATATTAGAAGTCAGGATAGTTATGTTGGGGAGGAAGGAAGGAGGAGGCAATAATTGGGGAGGGCAACAAAGGAGGCTTCCTACATTTTGACTTGGGTGGCAGTTAACAGGTGTCACTAGGCTGTATACTTATGACTTTTGTACTTTTCTTGTATATGTGTTACATTTTAACAAATGTTAAGAAATCAGTTGTAATGACCAAAAGAACAGAAATATAAAGAAATTTACAACTTCTAAAGTTGAAAAAGAATAAAAATAATGCAACAACAACAATGAGAAAGCAGGAAAGGGGGGAAAGACAAAGAAAAAAATAAATATGATGAATAGGAGACAAAAAAGAAGATTCTGGGTTATAAGACGAAACATGTCAGCAATCCTAGTAAATAAAAACAAGCTGAACTTGAAATTTAAAAGAGAGAGACTCTGGAACTCAGTGGAAAAGAAAATTAATTTATATTGTTTCTGTTAATAAGAGATGTACTGAAATATACTAATACAAATTTGGTAATAAAAAACCATAAATAAATACAAATTTGGTAAGAAAAAGGCACTCTAGAAAAGTATGATCCAAGAGAAGCAGGGTGTAGCTATAACATCAGACAAAACAGATTTCAAGGTACAAAGCATTGTTATGGATAAAAAGAGCCATTACATAATGATAAAAGGAATAATTCATCAGGGAGATGTAAAAATCCAGACCGAATAAGAAAATATAGCTCCCAGATCAATAAAGCAAAAGCTGATAGACTGATAAGATGACAAATTACAAATTTCACAATAGGTAGTAAGAAGATAAAAAATTAGTAAGGAAGTAGAACATTTGAATAGTACAATTAACAACTTTAATATACTAGACATATATGGAACCCCAAAGCTATGATTATATGATATATATTCTTTTCAAGCACATAGGGAATACCTACTAAAACTGACAAATAGTAGTTCACAAGGCAAGGCTCAATAAATGGCAAAGATTTTACATCCTACAGATCACAGTGTTTCAGCAAAGTGCACTAAAATTAGAAATCAATAAACAAAAAGCAAAAAAAAGAACCCACCAAAGAAAAGTGTTCTTTGAAAACACACTTCGAAATAATTCATGGATTACATAAACATTATATTGGAAATTAGGAACTGAATAACACTGAAAATACTATTTATAAAAACTTGTGGGATATAGCTTAGACAGTTACTTAAAGGAAATTTACAGCTTTACATACACTTAATATACACTTAATAGCTTTACATACACTTAATAATTGAAAATTAATGAACAAAGTGTCCAACTCAAAAAGTTAGAAAAAGGACAGCATGCATATAAGTAGAAGGAAGGAAACAAAAACAAGGGGAGAGCAGAAGTTAATGAAACCAGAAACAAAGAAGCAATAGAGAAGATCAACGAAACCAAAACCTGTGCCTTTGACAAGAATAATAAAATAGTGAACCCACTGGCAAGAGAAAGCAAGGAAAGTAGGAAAAGAAATGATATAAATAAACATTAAAGATTAAAATATAAAAATAAACGAGAGTGCTCTGAACAATTTTATGCCAATAAGTTTGAAACCTTAGAAGAGTTACATATTTTTCAAGGAAACAAAATGACTTGAGAGGAAATACAAAGCCTGAATACCCATTAAAGAAACTAATAATGGCCCACATGGTTTTCTATGTGTACTTTGTTAAAGTTCCAATGAACAGATAATCTCTGCTTTAAGCAATACCAGACAACAAGAAAAGAGAGACGTCTTCCTGAAGGATTTTGTGAGACTACTATAATCTAGTTCCAAAATGGGATAAGGAAAAAAGGCCAATCTCACTAATAAACATGTCTGCAAAAATCTCCAATAAAAGATTTGGAAAACAAAGCAGCGTGCGCGCGCGCGCGCGCACACACACGCATACACAAATACAGATATTAAAACTGGGGCTCCTGGTTGCCTCAGTTGGTTAAGTATCTGACTTTGGCTCAGGTCATGATCTTAGGGTCCTGGGATCAAGCCCTGTGTCAGGCTTCATGCACAGCAGGGAGCCTACTCCTCCCTCTCCCACTACTCCTCCCCCAACTCATACAGGCACTCTTTTTCTCTCTCTCAAATAAATAAAAACTTTTTTTAAAAAAAGGTTATTACAACCAAGTAAGCATGAACACTAGGATGGTTTAACTTTTGAAAATGTAGTCATATAATTCATTATTGAATTAATCTCCTTCACTTTAAGTTCATTTCATAATGGATTAAAGAAAAATTATCTTAAATACAGAAAAAGGATTGTATAAATTCAGTTACTACTCATGATAGAATCTCTAAGCAAAACAGGACTAGAAGGGGGCTTACTGGTTATTATTAAAGTGGTTTTCCAAAATCCTACAGTAATCATCACACTTACTAATAAAATAATAAAGATACTCCTCTTAAAATCAGAAGTACTATAATTAATGCTTTTAATTCAATGTTGTACTAGAGATGTTGGCTAGTGTCATAAGGTAACAAAAAAATATATAATGTGTAATACCTGAAAAGGAAGAGACAAAATGGAATGTATAGGTAAACTATGAGAAAAAGAAGAGGACTGCAAAGTTGTTGGATAAAAGATCAACAGAAAAAAAGATCAACATCATGTCTCTATAAGGAAGCCAAATTAAAATATGCACTTAAAAAATCTCACAATAATAAATCTAGCAAAAAAAGTTCAACATTCTTTTATGTATTATTTTTAGAACTTTTTTAAGGGATTGGGAAGACAGCAGAGTATGAGGACCCTGAACTCACCCTGTCCCATGTTTACAACTAGATATCATCCATCCAAGTCAATAAACCAGAGAGAGATTTGAAGACTGGCAGAACAAACACCATAACTAAACATAAAGAAGAAGCCACATTTGAAAGGTAGGAAGGTCAGAAAGGTAGAGGGAAGCTGCCTGCAGGAGGGATGGAGCTGCATGGGAATGAAAGGGCAGAGAAACAGGCCCTCACACCAGGGATTTCACGTGAGGAAGACTAAGCCCCATAACATTTGGCTTAGAAAACCAGAGGGGCTGAATTCTATAAGTTTATATAGCCAGTGGGACTTGGGAGCCTGGAGCTTTAAGTCAGCAGTCTCAGGACTGGGTGACCCATGAGGGTGAGTGATAGCTGGGTCATTGCCCTTAAAGAGACAGAAGCCTGTGCAAAGAAGCAACATAAAAATGGCAGTTTACACAGTGCCAGAGGCAAATGGGAGACAAATCTATTGAATGTGATTTCAGAGAGTGTTGGGGGACTTCACTGAAAATGAGGGAGTTGGTATGTGCCATTTTCCTCTCCCATACTCCAGCATAAACAGTCACCTGTGGGAGGTGGGGTGGCACAGGCACTTGTAGCATTGGCTCAGGGCAAATTTCATTAAAGCTGAGTGAGCACCCAGCACAGCTGCAATGCAGTGCCCAGCCACATGCCCAGGTACCCATGTACACCAGGCTCATATGCCGGGTGCACAGCTGCTACCTCATGTCATGCCCAGTCATTGCACTGTGCCCTCTGCCACCCTAGCACATAGGTCCTAGCCACTGAAGCATTTTAGGGGATCTGGCATAGTCCTAGTGGCCCAATGCAAATATTGCTAACACTGCCAACCTGCTCCCAAGGTCCCCATTGGGCACCCCCTCTCAGAGATGACCTGCCTCAGTTCCATCAGCACCACAGAGAATAAGCACAGACCACAACAGCCAGAGAGTCAGGGCCGATGACTGCACTGAAAGGAAAAGTGACTCAGGCACAACAAACAACAGGGCCTAAGCAACACACATAGGATACTCTCCTGAAGTACCACATTCTGGTGAATCCCCATTCAGGGGATACTTCACATCAGGGCACTCCAGGACCACCTCTTCATAAAGTCACTACTTTCAAGAGCAGAAAACAGAGCTGACTTTCTTAACACACAGAAATAGTCACAGAGAGTCAGACAAAATGGAAGAACAGGACAAGACCATGGTCAGATATGTAATGAAACAGATATAAATAACATGCTTGATAGAGAATTTAAAGCAATTATCATAAGGATACTCAATGGACTTAAGAAAGGAAGAAGACATGAGTGAGGCCCTTAACACATAGTAGAGATAACAGGCTCAGTAAATGAATTGAAAAACAGACCTGATGGAATGCAGCAGGATGGAAGAAAGAGGGGAACAGATTAGTCACCCAGAAAACAGAGTAATGGAGAGTAACTGAGCTGAACAAAACAGAGAAAGAAGAATTACATAAAATGAGAATAGACTTAGGGAACCAGTGACTCCATCAAATGTAATAGCATTCTTGTTATAGGAGTCCTAGAAGAAGAAGAGAGAAGAGGGGTCAGAAAATTTATTTAAGAAAATAATAGCTGAAGACTTCCCTAATCTGGGGAAGAGATCAGATATCCAGATCCAGGAAGCACAGGGAACTCCCATCAAAATCAACAAAAGCAGACACACACTAAGATATATTATAATTAAATATGCAAAAATAGTGATAAAGAAAAAAACCTTAAAAGCACGAAGACAAAAGGAGTCAGTAACTTGCAAAGGAAAGCCCATAAGGCTAGCAAGTGATTTCTCAACAGAAACTTGTCAAGGCAGAAGTGAGTGGTGTCATATAATCAATGTACTGAATGAGAAAAATCCACAGCCAAGGATACTCTATGCAGCAAGGCTATCATTAATAATAAAAATAGAGGTAAAGAGTTTCTCAGACAAACAAAAACTAAAGGAGTTCAGAAACAGTAAATCAGCCCTGTAAGAAATATTAAAGGGGACTCTTTTAATGAAAGGAAGCCTCTCCCTCGGCTTGTGCTCTCTCTCTCTCGCGCTCACTCTATCTCAAATAAATAAATAAAATCTTTAAGAATTACTTTGAATGTAAATGGATTAAACCCCCCAATCAAAACACACAGGATGATAGAATGGATTAAAAAAAAAGACCCATCTATATGTTGCCTCAAAGAGACTCATTTTAGACATAAAGACACCTGCAGATTAGAAGTGTGGAGATGGAGAAACATTAATCACGCAAATAGATGTAAAAAAAACCCAAACAAAAAAACTAGTGTAGCAATATTTATATCAGACCAAATAGACTTTAAAATAAAGACTGTAACAAGAGTCAAAGAAGGACATTATGTAGTAATAAAGAGGATAGTCAAAAAAGAATATAAAACAGTTGTAAATGTGTATGCACCCAAGATGGAAGCAAACAAATATATAAAACAGTAATGAACATAAAGGAACTAACTGAAATAATACAATAATAGTAAGGGACTTTAACACCCTACCTATATTAATGGACAAACCATCTAAGCAGAAAGTCAACAAGGAAACAATGGCTTTGAATAATAGACACAGATGGACTTAAATATATTCAGAACATTTCAACCCCAAACAGCAGAATACACATTCTTTTTAAGGGCATATGGTACAGTCTCCAGAATAGATCACATATTAACCCAAAAAAACCAGCCTCAGCAAATTCAAAAAGATGGAACTCATATACCATGCATCTTTTTTAACTACAATGCTATGAAACTAGAAGTCAGCCACACACACACACACACACACACACACACAAAATCTGGGAAGACAACAAATACATGGAAGTTAAATAACATGCTACTGAACAGTGAAAGGGTCAAACAGGAAATACAAGAAGAAATTTAAAAAGTATGTGGAAATTAATAAAATTGAACACGTAACAGTCCAAAACCTTTGGGAAGCAGCAAAAATGATTCTAAAAGGGAAGTTTATAGCAATATAGCCCACCTCAAGAAGCAAGAAAAATCTCAAATACACAACCTAACCTTACACCTAAAGGGGCTAGAAAAAGAACAATAAGCAAAAGCTAAAACCAGCAGAAGGAAGGAAATAAATAAAGATTAGAGCAGAAATAAATGATATAGAAACTAAAAAAAAATGCCAATAGAATAGATCTATGAAACCAATAACTGGGTCTTTGAAAAAAAAAAAAAAAGCTAATAAAATTGATAAACCCTAGCCAGACTCACAAGGAAAAAAGAGAAAGGACTCACATAAATAAAATCACAAAGGAGAAAGGAGAAATAACAACTAACATCACAGAAATACAATTATAAGAGAATATTATGAAAAACTGTATGCTGACTAATTGGACAACCTAGAAGAAATGGATAAATTCTTAAAAACATATGAACTACTAAAACTGAATCAAGAAGAAATAGAAAATTTGAACAGGCTGATAACCAGCAAAGAAATTTTATCAGTAATCAAAAAACTCCCAAAAAACAGAAGTCCAGGGCCAGATGGCTTCATAGGTGAATTCTACCAAACATTTCAAGAAGAGTTAGGGGTGCCTGGGTGGCTCAGCCATTAAGTGTCTGCCTTCAGCTCAGGTCATGATCCCAGGGCCCTGAGATCGAGCCCCACATCAGGCTCCCTGCTCTGCAGGAAGCCTGCTTCTCCCTCTCCCACTCCCCCTGCTTGGGTTCCCTCTCTCACTGCCTCTCTTTCTCTGTCAAATAAATAAATAAAATCTTTTTTAAAAAAAACGTTAACACCTACTCTTCTCAAAGTATTCCAAAAAATAGAAAAGGAAGGATATCTTCCAAATACATTTTATAAGGCCAGCATTACCCTGATACTAAAACCAGATAAAGACATCACAAATGAAAGAGACAGATAGGCCAATATCCATGATAAACAGATGCAAAGATCCTCAACAAGATATACAATAATAGTAAGGGACTTTAAATAGTAGGGGACTTTAAATAGTAGCAAACCAAATTCAACAATACATTTTAGAAAAATCATTCACTGTGATCAAGTGAGATTTATTCCTGGGTTGCAAGGGTGGTTCAAAATTCCCAAATCAACTAATGCAAAACCTATCTCAATAAGATAAAGGATAAGAACGATATGATTGGGGCACCTGGGTGGCTCAGTGGATTAAGCCTCTGCCTTCAACTCAGGTCATGATCTCAGGGTCCTGGGACTGAACACCGCATCAGGCTCTCTGCTCAGCAGGGAGCCTGCTCCCCACCCCCCTGCTTGCCTCTCTGCCTAATTGTAATCTCTATCAAATAAAAAAAAATAAAATATTAAAAAAAGAACCATATGATCGTTTCAATAGATGCAGAAAAAGCATTTGATGAAGTACAGCATCCATTCATGATAAAAACCCACAAGAAGATAGGTTTCAAGGAAACATATCTCAACATAGTAGATACCATATATGAGACCCAGAGCTAACATTGTTCTCAATTGGGAAAAACTGAGAGCTTTTCCCGTAAGGTCAGAAAAAAGACGGGGATGTCAACTCTCACCATTGTTACTTAACAAAGTACTGAAAGTTCTAGCCACATCAGGTAACAAAAAGAAATAAAAGGTATCCAAATTGGCAAGGAAGAAGCAAAACTCTCACTATTTGCGGATGACACAATACTCTACATAAGAAAAACCAAAAGACTCCACCAAAAAATTGCTAGAAATGAGACACAAATTCAGCAAAATTCCAAGATAGAAAATCACCATACAGAAATCTGCTGCACTCATGCAACCCAGAAATAAAATATCACCTCACAGCTGTCAGAATGGCTAAAATCAACAACACAAGAAGCAACAGGTGTTGTCGAAGATGTAGAGAAAGGGAAACCTTCTTGCACTGTTGATGGGAATGCAAACTGGCAAAGCGACTATGGAAAACAGTATGTACATGCCTCAAAAAGTAAAAAAACAGAGCTAGCCTACTATCCAGCAATCATACTACTGTACATTTACCCAAAGAATACAAAAACATTAATTCAAAGGGATACATGTACTCCTATGTTTATAGTGGCATTATATATAATAGCCAAGATATGGAAGCAGCCCATGTGGCAACTGATTGAAGAATGGATAAAGAATATATGGTACACACACACACACACACGATGGAATGTTATTTAGTTATGAAAAAGAATGAAATCTTGCCATTTGCAATGACATGGATGAGCTACAGAGTATTACACTAAGCAAAATAAGTCCGTCAGAGAAAGACAGATACCATATGATTTCATTCATCTGTGGACTTTAAAAAACAAAACAAATAAGCAAAGGGGGAAAAAGAGAGAGAGAGAAACAAAGTAAGAAACAGACTTTTAACTATAGAGAACAAACTGATGGTTACCAGAGGGGAGGGGTGGGGGAATTGGGAGAAACAGGTTACGGGGATTAAGGAGTGTGCTTCTAGTGATGAGCACTGGGTATTGTATGGAATTGTTGATTATATTGTACACCTGAAACTAATACAGCACTGTATGTTAACTGGCATTAAAATAAAAACTTAAAAAAAATAAAATACAAAATAGATGTTTAAACTTTTTGAATTGAAGAAGATATACAAAGAATCAATGGAGATTGTGCTCATGGCCCACAAGCCTTAATATCATTAGGAGGTCAATTTTCCTTTATCAGTTCTGTAAGTGCAATGTAATTCCAGTCAATATCTCAACAACGTTTTTCATAGAGTTCAAAAACCAGATCCTAAAATCTATGTGGAACAGAAAAGACTAAGAATACCCAAGAACATTTTGAAGAAGTGAATTCATTGATGTGTGTGTGTGTGTCCTAACCTAAATGTGTATCAGTAGGAAAATGGATAAATTTTGCTGCCTTCATACAGTGTAAAAAACCCAGAAACTCATTTGAATGGAGAAGTACATGCCTCAATATGGTTAAGCATTTTAAAAATAATGATGAGAGAAGAAAGCAAGTTATTCATATGAAGTTTAAACACAAGGAGAAAACACATTCTTATAGGTATGTGTGTACTTGTGAAAGAGTAAGAATATGTACAAGGGTGATTAAATTTAGGACTGGCATTTCCCCTGCAGGGAAGGGAGAGGAATAGGACCACAAAAGGACACATAGGGACTTCATTTGTATTTGTTAATTTTTAAAGTTAAGTTGTGGGTTGATAGTTGTTCATTATGCTATTTTATACCACTGAAATATTTAGTAATAATTTATAAAAGAATATAAAGAATCAGTGAGAAACAACCTTCTTTAGGGAATGTTCTATTGAATAAATAAGTAGAGATATGACTTACCCTAACTCTTGCACTCCTCAACACAAAGCCCTCCATGGATACAAGCCACAACCACTAATCTGATTTATAGTTTCAGTGCCGCAAGTACCAGGTGGGAAGCAATATCCTCATGAGTGCAGGAATCCTCTAAGAAATAAATTACTACAAATGGAGAAGTAGATCTTAAACAATAAGCATTCCTCATTTTGAACTGCATCAACATCCCTGCAATTGCATCCAGTTCCAAATGGAGTTTCTGGACTGATTCTAAGATGTTTTTCAATCCCAATATTTTTATAATCAGCAGTGGGGTAGGCGTGGGACAAGGACTAACAGAAAACAGATGCTGGAAATTGTATAATTTATAAACATGATAGAAATAATATTTGCTCTCACATATTTGTCTCATGAGTAGTTCTATTCTATGTGTAATATTTTCTATCTGGTTGAAAATACTTTAACATTACAGGCTACAAAATATGACAAAAGAATGCTAAAATATAAACATTCTTCTGTGCAAATGTATTGGAAAAGAACATGAAAAATACAGGCAGACACTTTAAAGTTCTATTGAGACATTTCATTTTTAATAAGTTTCTTTATGCATGTCGACAATGAACAACACTTGTATAAATTGAACTAGGATACAACTGAACACTTCTTTGTTGCATGCTGACAAAGAACAATTTGATTAAACAGTAAATCCTTCACAGCCTCCCTCAGAACTCTTTCTCTGAGATTTACTTTTTAGACAAAAGTTCCCAGTAAGGTAAACTCTTTTATTCTTGGCATTTCGGCTGTGCCCAATATTCGACAGTGATAACACTGGAGACCCTAAAATATTAAATCTAGATGTCTATAGGTTCTAAAATATACATTTCATATAGTTATGTAATATTTTCAATAGTACAATGTGACATTATAAACAAGGAAAGAACACCATTGATGTAAAAATTTATAAAAATTAAGAAATAATTATGTGTCTCCTTGTCCAGAAAGATCAAAGGAAATCAGGCTGGGGGCATAAGGAAAATCAAGAATTCGGAATGAATGATTTTGAATAGGTAGAAACCTTTCTCTTTGTTAGAGTATAACACAATGTTATTTGGGGGAAATTATGAGGATTTTCTCACTGTCTTGTGTCATTAACATGGGAAATAAGAGTAAGAGGGGAAAAAGCAAGTTGATTTGGTAAATGTAATCAGTGTGGACTCACACAGCTTAGGGCTTAAGTTTTTTTTTATTATTTAAAAATTTTTAAAGATTTTATTTATTTATTTATTTGCCAGATAGAGATCACAGTTGGCAGAGAGGCAGGCAAGAGAGAGAGAGGAGGAAGCAGACTCCCTGCTGAGCAGAGAGCCCGATGTGGGGCTTGATCCCAGGACCCTGGGATCATGACCTGAGCCAAAGGCAGAGGCTTAACCCACTGAGCCACCCAGGTGCCCCAGGGCTTAAGTTTTTACCGTGTACACCAGGTTCTTCACTAAAACCAAGCAGTGAACCAACCACAAATAAGAAATACTATCAAGAACAAAAGTTTGTGTACTTGGTATTATTTTTTCAAATATTTGAATCATTTTTATTTTATGGTTTTCAGCTCCTTTCATTCCTCAGTGGTAGAGTGGGACTAATATAAGTAACTGTTAATAGAACACATGCAGGCACGCACATACATGTGCACACACATCTTTTTGGTCTCTATTTCTCTGAAAAGCAATTGGAAAAATATTAGTTGATAATGTGTTTATTTTACTGCATAGAATTAGTTCAGTAGGATGTCCATAGGATCTTTACAAGTACCTTGCTATGACAAAGACTTGGTTTTATCTTGGGCTACAGATTACATTTTTTGTGTTTGATGTGTAATAGTGAACATTTCTTTAGTTACAGAAAACCTAGGACATACGCATGACACTGTCCTTCAGCCCCAGAATTACAATGGGCTTCAATATAGGTTAGTAATCTTAACACTATCTTACATTTGAACAAGAATCGGATTGAAGAGGTTAACAAACTGTCAGCTAGCTCGTTCTGCACAAATAGCAACATACAAGCAGGAGTAACAACAACAACACAACACATTCCAACTTATAAAAACCTTGAGATGATTCTCAAATTCTTGATGGATAAGAACAAAAATGTGAAAGAATCTAATATGCAAAGACCAAGAGTAGAATTGTCTTTCAACTTAATGTTTCATAGATTATGGTTATCACATGGCTTTAGATTTCCTTTATAAATTGGTGAATTGTTCTATGGTAAATCTGAAAAAGCTGGTAAGAGAAAGAAATCATGCCTTGTTTACAACTTTTGAATTCAATAAAACAGCTGGCCTTTTTTTTCAATACTAGACTCTTTCCCCTGGAATAAATCTTGTTTCCTTTTTGGCCAAATAAAATATTCTCCCATAAGTCTAGAGCTCATATTTTGCTTATCTCAGTGATCAGAGGCCGGAAGCATTGAGGCTGGGGTGAGCCTCTACTCATTCATGGCTATGGAATGCAAGACTCTCTCTCAATCTTTTTATTATAAACCCAATGCACTCACCTAGCCTACAGTATTCCCAGTTGCCAAAGAATGTAGAAATCTAGATACTTTGTCTCACAAATGCTTTTCACTGACCCAGTAGGTACCAGGTTGTTAGGGTAAACCATTACCCTTAAGGAGAAAATAAGAACTTTGGGAACTCTCAACCTATCATTCAGTAGTAGGCCATGTACTCTGGATTGAGTGTTTAGTTGTGGGAAAGTCTGTGTGGTCTATTCACAGCATTTTCCCAAGACTTTCTTATCATACTTGCTAACTATTTGCAGTCTGTGACCACCTAAAACGGTAGGCCCAACTGGCTCATCAGGGAAAAAAACTCACATCACTGGCCTCAATAAAACAGTGTTCTCACTTATAAAACTATATATAACAACTATTGGGACAATTATTTCTACATCCTGGCTCAGAGTGGCTGCTTAAGAAGTATTAATTGGAAAGACAGCTGTTCTATATCAAGTTTTGCTCTTTTGGAAAGATTTGATATAATGTTAAAATTGCACTAGGGAGAATTTTCTCTCCTTTCCTTGACTGATACTAGACCTGTTTTCCGTTCTTGACAGAATTTTGGCATTACCTCTTTTGTCCTCCAAATGAATTTCATTAATTCCCTTGATGCACATCTTAAACTCCTACACTGGTGTTTTGCTAAGGCAGTAGGACTCCCAGTTTAGCATAGGAAAGTCCATGTACCCAGAAGCTCTACCAACAATGGACTGAAAGATCTTCAGAGACACACTGAAGCCCCCAACCACATCGGAAAGCAGACTTCAATGGTGAAGCCAAAGCTGTCTGGTGGAAGGACACTTCATGCAGATGGACCAATGTATTCTGAATTTGAAAGGGTTTAAAGAGTTGGGTTTTTTCCTCATTCAGCACTCTTGTGAAGGGCTCTCTGACTTTACAAAATGAAGTCTAATTGCAGTCCACCAGAGAGACAATGCTAGCAGTCATAAGGCCACCTGTGCAACTGTGGTAGGCTCCGGCATCCTTCACGCAGAAGGAGTGTTCAAGGCATTACAGAGGCACGGAAAGCAGCTTTTTATCAAAGACATGGTGAAGGGCTGCATATGTATTTACAAAGCTGCCATCATCGCCCAGCAGACCACATGCCTACAGTTTATTTTTACTCCTATAAATAAATATGACAAGGAGAAAGGAAATGTAAAGAATCCAGAGTCAACAAAATTAATTATTAATTAATTAATTAATTAATTAATTATTAATTAATAACAATTAATGGATTAATAATGGAATAAAGAAGTTGACTTCATGTCTATCCTTGTCCCACAATACCAGCATTCCAGTGAGGCTGCACTATACTGCAGGAAAGCTATACATAGGTAATATAGTAATTTAGCTGTATTTAGACAAAGTTACAGTCCTTGACTTACTTTCAATTTCACAAATATCATGCTACATAGTTCTACCTGGCTAGTCCACCAGCACCTTAAACTCAATATGTGCATAACCTACCTTTTAATTTCTACTCATAATCCAGTTTCTTACCCTGATTTCACTATTTTTGTTAATACCGTGATAATATTCCTGGTTTTCGAAACTAGGAATCTTGGCATTATGTTTTCATCTTCTTTCTCCCTTATGCGCTAGTCAGGTCTTTCTTCTATTTTCAATTCTAGTTCTATCTCTCACTCTTTCTGGAGAGCCAGTATAGCATGGTAGTTAGGAGTCTAGACTCTGAAGCCTGATTTCTTGGGCTGGAATGCTAGCTCAGCCATGGATTAACTATGCAACTCTGGGCAAGTCACTACATATTTCTGTACTTTGGTTTCCCATCTATAAAGTGGGGCTGTAAAGATCAAGTGAGTCAATATGTTTAAAGTGCTTACAATAGTGCTGAGTATCTAATAAATGCTATCTAAGTGTTAGCTAATATGATTATGTGTTTCCAATACACATATCAGGACCTTTATCACCTTGTGTCTTGAGTCTCACAGAAGTCTTGCTATTGGTTTCTTAAAAGCTCTGTTCTCTCTTTAATCATCCCACAGCCAACTCTAAGCTAGAATACTAGAATCTTAAGAATTGGGAGAAGTGCAAAATTCATTTCGTTCAACCCCTCACTTTGACATGCAAACCTCCTACTTTTCTGATATTTTCCCCAAAGTTTAGTTTTTGCTTCATGAAACCAGTCAATTCCAATACTATTTTTATTCAGCCATATTAGAAAGTAATTTGTTGATTTGAATGAAAATCTGCTGTCTTCTTTCACCAGTGTTTTATTTCTGTCCTTTTGATCTACCAAATATTGACAGACTCTCTTTTCCACTGGCCAGTCTCTTGGATAATCAAAAACAGCTATTTGATCTCAAAGTTGTTCCTCTTCTAACCATTTCTGAATCCTTCGAATATTCATCATATTACATATTACAAGACATTCCATGGTTTGTTTACTCTTAACATCTTAGTTTCTCTTCTCTGGACAAAGCACAGCTCTGGTCACACATTGTATGTAAAAATATTTCAGTTTCTCAAAGCACACTAATGTCCAAAATCCTTAGCCTAGAAATCTAAATTCTTCCCATCCAAACCACAATTGTTACATTTCTCACTTAAGCTTTCATTATTTCACCCTTTGTATCCTTTGCTACAGACACATTTGACTACAAGTCCTGTCCTGAATCTCCTTCTTTTTCATGTATCTGGAGCTACATCGTGTGTTCCTATCCTTCTTCATTCCCTCTCCCACAGCCTATCTCTATCTTCCCAAATGATCCTTCGACTTGCAGCATGAATGACAAGTACTTCTGGTAACGGGTCATGGTCCATATTGCTCCAAGGCAGGTGTGGTATTACTTTCTTTTGTTTTCCTACAGAGCTTTGTTTATACATCTCTTACAGCTGTTACTGCATCTAATCTGTTACTGTAGATTTTTATATATACGCATTGTTCCCTCTACCTTATTATAAGGTGATAAAGGCAGCAGCTGGCTCTCAATCTTTTTTCTCTCTTATATTCCCCAAAACATGAGAAGCACTCAACAAATACATGGGGAATTATTTCATTAATTCATTTAGTAAACATTTATTAAGTACCCCATACAGCTCAGGACATGATAAGACCTTAATATTTGTTGAATAAATAAGTTACCGATAAACGTAAAAGTGTCTGACTGGAATTTTCAGGCTGGATGATTAGAAAAACATTGCCACCATTGCAGGAAATCAGGAGGTCTGGAAAAGATAGTGATTGATTGGGATGAGAGTTGTGTTTGGTTTTGGACACGTTGAATTTAAAATGCTAGCAAAAGATGCAGAATGATAGATATTTACTAAGCTACACATTGAAAGCTCCATGCTAGGTGTTGCTGTGAATACAAAAAGAAGGCAGGAAAGGAGACAGTGTTAATTCTTAGGCATTTGGCTGAGAATAACACTAAATCAATGCAACAAGATGAAATTAGTGGCTATGAACAGGACTGCTTTTCTTATGTGTGCTTGGTAAACTCCTTTTCTAAATTTCTCTGATGGATACTCATAAGTAAATATGTGAATCTCTCTTTTTCATTCTTATCTTCATTTAGTGAAGACGTCATTCTATACAATCATTGGTTGAAAGGCCCAGATTGTGAGAATAGCTAATTCCTTTGAAAACTTCAAAAGTCAGTTCTCATCAGTTACCACCTCCAGCCACTTGCAAACTGCTAATAAACACACTAGACAAATGCCCTTGCTCTTTTGGAGGTGGAAAGTGTTGTATTCCTATGATATTTGGTTTCCAGCTTTTAAGAGCACCAAGAGCAATCCAAATTCAAAGGAGAGAGGCAGCTTCCTCCCACTCTCTTGTCAGCCATTTCCTGGGGAAAATAACATTTTTATGCATCTCTGAGTGAATCACCCCCAATACCCAAAGTGTCCTTTAAACTGAAACAGTATGAAATGGAAATGATCAGCTAATAAATTACAATTATGTGAAATATTCTTTGATAAAAGTAGAAAATACTGGCTAACTTGAAAATTACAGAATGTATTCTCAAATAAAAATTAAATATTTTTATCACTTACATTATAAGTGAAAACATATCCTCAATCTTTTTCATTTTACCATCTTAGTCCAGGCCAAGATTTATTTGGTTGGCTCTTAAAGTAGAAATGGAAGTCAAAACTTTTATTTAGGTTTTAATATATTCAACCACATTTCAGATTTTCCTTAACAAGTCTAAATATTAAAACAGCTTTTAAAAATGAGCATATAAAATAAACAAATCATCTTTATCATGAAAGCACTCTGATTTTACTTTCCCTGCATATTTAAATGATGACCCTTTTAGAGTTATCCAAGCCCTGTAACTGTCAAATTCTTAACTTTCCACTTTTTAATAAAAATGATTTCCATAAAGATTAGAAATTAATCTAACCTGACTCTCAAATCTAATATATTTTAGTGCTGGAAGCTGTAAAAATTCATCTATCTAGGTTTAATAAAGAAAGTTTTTTCAATTTAAATATACATTGCATTTAATAAGCTTGCATGATAATTTCAACAATGTTCATGGGTTCTTTAAATTACCTTCCTGCTGTGTCCAGGATACAATCCAATTTCATTTTTGAGCAACTGAGTTAACAAAAAAAGGTTTCCAAATCAAAGTGATTGCTGAATGACACAAAGTGAAATGATTATAAGCCACCCAATCAAACTGGCTCTTATGTCTGACTTAAAAGAGAAAAATAATTGTTTATATGTATATAAACTTAAAGTATGTGACCATTTGGATATATTTAAATGTCTGGCTGAAATGTTTATCTTTTAGCCAAGTATTTGTAATTGTGAAGATTAGCATTCCTTCCTATTTTACTTCCTTTCAACTTTTCAGCCATTCATCTATCTCATATTTTTTGAGTGTGCACCATGAGTTAAGCATTGTGCTAACCGGTGGAAATACAACAAAGACAGATATGGCTCTGCCTTCAAGAGCATAAAATCTACTGTATGAATACTCAAAGAAATATGTAGCTATGAACTGTGATATCTACTATGGAGGGACAATACAAAGTGCAATGAGAATACAACAGGGAGACCTAATATAATTCCAGGGTGTCAAGGTTCTGATCTCATTCGGGCATTGGTATTTACATTGAAACCTATAAAATGTGCAGGTATATGTGTGTGGTAATAAGGGAGATGAAATGGGTAATATGTGTCTGAAGCACAGAAAAGAGAGGAATAGAATGGTATGAGATGAGCCTGGAGAAAGAGAGGTCAGAGAATTCAGGGTCTCTTAAAACTTTACGACAAAACTTTGGACTTGACTGTAGTAGAAATGGAAAAATATTGAAAGGCAGTCAGGGAGTGAAAAAATCAGGAGTGTGTTTAAAAGTTCTCTTTGTATGCAATATAGAGAATAGGGTGGGAAGAAGGAGAAATTAAATATCATTTAGGTGACTATTATGGAATTCCACGTGAGAGACAATGTTGCTAAGGCTAGAGTGAATGCAATGGAGACAGAGAGAAAAGGATGTATTCAAAATATTTTTAGGAAGTAGAAGCAACAAGACTTGGTAACTGCTTAGATAAGACAGGGTCAAAGGAGATGGAAGTGCCATGAGTAGTGTCGAGGTTTGGCATGGACAATGGTGTGGGCAGTTATGTTATCTTTACCCATATATGGAATAATGAGGGGAGAGCAGATTTTAGGGGGAAGATCATGAGTTCAGCTTTAGACATGTTAGAATGAGGTGCCACTGAGGAATCCAAGTGAAGAGATCAAGTGGCAGGTGGATGGATCTCTGGGTCTGGAATTAAAAAGAGTAGTCAAGGCTAGAGGCTATATTTGTGAGTCACTATTAAAATTGGTAATTAAAGCCAAAGGAGTGCATGTAGACTAAGATGAGAAATGAGTGGGGCCAAAGACTGATGAACTTTAACGGTCAAGTAGAAGTGAAAGATCCAGCAAAACAGAGTGAAAGGGATATGCCGTAGATACAGGGAGAAACTCAGAAACACTATATGTATATATAGCAGTTAGTTATGCCAAGTGCTACCAGAAGTCTGGTAAGATGAACATTTAAAAGTGTTCAATGTATTTAGTGAAAAAATGATCATTGATAACTTGTTAACAGCTATTTTGGTAGAGTGATGAGGGGTAGAAGTGAGAATGAAATTGACTAATAGAGACTAGGGTACATGTATTAAGGATAAGGATATTAAAATCCCTATCAGAGAAGAGAGTTGTAAGTATCAAATGGGAGAAAACTAGAATGAAAACTGTGGTGTTGGATTGGAACTGGATGTATTAATAGAAATCCAAAATTTTATATAAACAGTTAATATAGATATAAATGGGTACATTATGCATGTAAATGTATGTGTATATTCCCTAGCCATGTTCACTGTGAGGCCCTGTGAATAGCAGGCCACAAACACACTTAGTGTCCAGAACTTGACTTCTTAATACCATTACACCAAAAGGAATCGGGCTTCTTGGAGAAAGCCTGATTTCAGGAATAGAACAGGAAAAGTATAAAATGAGACTGGAACATCTTACTGTGCCAGAAGGTAAGGAAGTGATCAAAGAATGATGATGACATGTCAAAAGGACCCAAAAGTCATCTTGAAGGGGTGACCACTGGCCAAAACAAAAGAATCTGCATATCAAAACAAACAGAAATAGTAACAAATATAATCCATCAAGTTATTGGGAAAGCATGAGTTCACACAGATACAAATAAATGAATAAATTGAAAGTCTGAGGAGTAACAGAATATTTACATAGCTTCAAAGTTCCTCCCCCCAAAACATTTGCTAATTACAAGTGGAGAGAGAGATAGTATAGTGGAGAAGCCTTGCAGATACCATCTTAATTAAACATTCAAAGTTAACTTCACCAGTAGTGAGACAAATCAATAATGAACACCATCTGATGAGATACAATAAGAAGAACACAGCATTAATTCTGTGGTTTTCTTGCCTAAGATGTATAACCTAAATGTACTTATGAGGAAATAACAGAAAACCTAAAATTGAGACTCGTTCTCCAAAATAAGAGGCGTGTATAATCTTCATGAATGTCCATCATCAAAGTCAAGGAAAGACCGAGGCACTGTTCCAAGCTCAGGGAGAATGAAGGGCCGTAACATCTAAAAATGCAATGCTTGATTTTGAGCCAGATTCTTTTGCTATAAGGGACACTATTGGGACAACTATAAAACATGAATGGCTTCTGAGCATAAGATGACAGTAATGTATGAATGTTAATTTCCTGATTTTAATTGGTGTCTTGTGGTTATGTAGAGAAATACAGGGGTGCCTGGGTGGCTCAGTCGGTTAAGTGCCTGCCTTTGGCTCAGGTCATGATCTCAGGGCCCTGGGATTGAGTCCTGTGTTGAGCTCCTTGCTCAGTGAGGGGTCTGCTTGCCCTTCTGCCTCTGCCTCTGCCTCTCCCCGCTCATGCTCTCTCTCTCTCATTCACAAATAAATGAATAAAACCTCTAAAAATAAGAAAAGAAAAGAAAAGAAAAAAACCCTTGTCTTTAGGAAATATGCAATAAAGGATTTATGGGAAATGGGCCAACAATTTATTCTTCAATGTTTCGGGGGAAAATTCTTTCTAGTGTACTTAAACTTTTCTGCAAGCCTGTGATTTTTCAAAATGAAAAGAAAAGATGAATGGAAGGTGAGGAAGTGGAGAAATGAAGCTGAATCATTAATGGGGGCAAGAGCTGAGACCGTGAGATTTAAAAAACTTTTTTTCAAGTGAGAGAGAAAAGATTGTGTTTAAGAGCTCTTGAGAAAGGTCTAGTAGTTTGGAGTTAAAGTTACATGCAAGAATGAGTGGGAGAGGGGTGGGATCTAGAGGTCAAATGGAA
The DNA here is from genome assembly GCF_022355385.1 of Mustela nigripes. Classification (NCBI taxonomy): domain Eukaryota; kingdom Metazoa; phylum Chordata; class Mammalia; order Carnivora; family Mustelidae; genus Mustela; species Mustela nigripes. The sequence goes on along the minus strand of NC_081575.1, from coordinate 25,805,292 downwards.
GGACTGACCTTTGACAGGACACTTCCTGCATTACAGCAGGAGGAGGAAAGAAGGCGTGGGCACAGACACAATCTGATTTTTTCAGATCTGATGCTAGAAAACTGAGGAAGTTCTCATGTGATGGGTTTTTTTTCTTTTTCTTTTTTTTTTTTTCATGAAGCAGGAGGCAAGACCTTCCATTAAGAATGGATGGATGGTGGGAAAATTGGAAGTTTGAGAAAAGTAGAGAAATTCTGAAAAAATAATTATGGGGGATGATAGAAAGAGGTAACCTGAGAAACATGGTAGTATTGGTGGGCAGTGTTGAGGGCCCAGGTGAGACTGGTGACCAGGAAATTTTCTTAGTACCAGTCTACCCAAAGAACAATTTTTCTTTAAGAGAGTTTGGTTGCTGGGTACAGGCAGGAAAAAGGGTATCAACTGCCATCATTCATTGTTTGAGTTTTGCCAAGGAGGACCAGTGGAGCAGGGGATTTTAGGGTATTTGCAAGAGAGGCTGGAATGATATATCATTTGTATTGAAACTAGGGAAACATAAGTTTTCCTTTATTCTCCCTTAAATGAGTACACACACACACACACACACACACACACACACACACACACAGAAATTCTGTAACCTTTCAGTGATGGAAAAAAACACTGAGACTAACTTAGTAAACTTCTGAGGTGTCAGAATAAATCCAAAGTTGAATACTCTCCAAGCTGAAAATCTTACTCTTCTCTATAAATCACAATAATGTTCTCTAGTTTTCTTATCACTTGGAATCACTAATCAGAACTTTAAAGAGCTAGCACATAATTACAGATTTTAGGTTGAGAAGGTCCTATCTGTTCAGCATCATTAGAAATGGGTTAAATATATTGATTCTAGAGTCAAAGGATAGATGGCTCACAGTGCCCGAAATCTCAACAACTAAGGTATTATCCCATTATAATTCAGATACCTCCATGTCCACATGAGCAACTCCAATTTTATGTTTTATTTATTTAGGTTTTTACTGGAGAAGATTTAACTGGAAGATTCTGTTGCCAAAAAATGGAGCTCAAAAACCAGTGACTGGTCTAGTGAAAAGAACTCACCCAGTATGTTGGTTTTCTCACAGATTTTAATTGTAATGCCTATATTATTTTTCTTACCGATTTTTGGGACAATGCACGAACAAAACATTGTTAAAATAAATGATAATAGAGGCACCTGGGTGGCAGTCATGTAATGATTTCACTCTTGGTTTCAGCTCAGGTTGTGGTCTCAGTCTTAGGATTGAGCTCTGCATCAGGCTCCCTCCTCTGCAGGGAGACTGCTTCAGGATTCTCTCTGTTCCTCTGCCCCTCCCTTCCCAAAATAAATTAAAAAAACTAAAAAAAAACTAAATAAATAAATCTTAAAAAATGATAAAATTGTTGGGAAGTTACAGGAAAAAAATAAGTCCAGAGTCTGAGGTACTGCTCAGGGTAAAGAAGACTTGGGTGGGGTGGCAAGTGGGGATCCTAGGCAGAATGAGGGTGCTATGTATAGAAGAGAGATCATGTTTTTGACATGGTAAAATCTGATATAAAATGACACAACTCAGCTGTATAGATTGAATGTGCACCCCTCAAATTCATATGCTAAAACCCTAATCCTCAATGCGATGGTGTTTGGAGGTAGGGTCTTTGGGAGGTGATTAGGATACGAGGGTGGTGCCCACAGGTATGGGATTAGGGTCGTTATCAAAGAGACTTAGAGGGCTAGCTTGCCCGTTCTGCTACTTGAGGACACAGTGAGAACACACTGTCTATGAACCAGAAAGCAGGCCTCTCACCAGACACTGAATCTGCCAGTGCCTTTTTGTGCACTTCTTAGCCTCCAGAAACATGAGAAAGAAATTTCTGCTGTTTGTAAGCTACCCAGTCTATGGGATTTTGCTACTGTAGCCCAGAGTAAGACAAACCCTCTTCCTGGATGTATCAATCTAAGAGGTAATGAAGACAGAGGAAATGAAACTAAAGATGTTTTACTGAGTGTGGTAGGTTGAATGATATGCCCTTGTCATAACCCCTGGAACCTGTGAATGTGACCTTATTTTGAAAAAGGGCCTTTGCAGATGTAATTAAGGATCTGGAGATGAGATCATCCTGGATTAACCTGGTGGCTCTAAATCCAATGATAAATGAATGTACAAGAGATAGAACAGGAGAAGAGAAGAGGAAATGGCCACATAGAGTTGGAGACTGAAAGCCACCAGAAGCTGGAGGAGGCAAAGAATGCTTCCCTGTTGATAGTTTTATTTTAGACTTTTAACTTTCAGAACTGTGACATAATTTATTTCTCTTGTCATTTAAACAAACGGTCATTCCACTGTGGTTATCAAGAACACAGAATGTATTTTCAACATACAGATCTCTGGCACTTAACAATACTAATGATATGATAGTAACAGCCATTGCCTACATTAACTGTGAATTTCAGATCCTAGGCATTGTGCTAAGTGATTTAAATGAATTCTTTTCCTTAGTCCTCACGACAGTTCTATGATTGAGGTACCGTTATTAACCCTACTCTATAGAGGTGGGGATTTGAGGCTTAGTAATTTGCCCAAGGTCATATATAGCTACGAGGCAATACAGTAGAAACTTGAACCCACAGCCTGACTCTAGAACCCATACTTTTAATCCCTACACTGGACTACATTCAACAGTAGTTTGGATGACCTACGTCAGTTGGTAGGAGTTTATATGCTAAGCAAGTCTGATTGGCTGGGCAATAAAGGGAATTATTTTTTTTAAGTAGAACCTAAATCCAGACAGTTCATTGCTATATAATAAGTACAGGTGTACATCACAATGAAATAGAAGCTTTATCAATACATTCCATTACTTTGAGAGACCAGAGGTGAGTAAAGCAGAAAAATGCTAACTTCTACAATATCATACTTACTCCAGCCAGCATTAAATGGGGATGTGATTCTAATGAAAATGCCCAATTTTTATTTTTTTCATTTAAGCTATTTGCTCTATAATACATGCAAATGACACTTTAATAAAATCATTACATTATCACAATAGCATTTCACCCTTTAATTTGACTATATTCCTTGGTTATTCTCACACCTTTGCGCTAACTTCTGTTGTAAATTTATTTAATCTACATAAATTATTCAGCATAATGGAAAAAATACAGAGTGATATGGTGCCGTCTCAAAATCAGCAGTTCCTCCTCAAAAATGAAGGTACTTTACTCTGCCTTGACATTTGGATTGCTGAGCTGTCACAGGAAATTTTTCTACTTAGACATCTTCTAGTCCCTTGACATTATCTCTTAATTATATTTTTATTTCAGAAGCTAACAATGATATGAAAGAGTACTAATGTGTAGTAGGTTCAAACCTGTATTTTTAATATTTCTCTATGTAGGAGATGCTTTAAAAGCATTGGCTTCCTCAAACAGAATCACATTGCTTTTCCCAAAAATTTCTTTCCTTTTTACTTTTTTAAATAAAAACACTTTAGATTATCAGTTTGAAGTTGTTGGGGAAGAAACTCATCTTTATATTTTTTTAATTTACTTTATTTTTATTTTTTTCAGTGTTCCAAAATTCATTGTTTATGCTCCATACCCAGTGCTCCATGTAATACGTGCCCCCCACAACACCCACCATAAGCTTACCCAACCCCCCACCCCCCTCCCTTCCAAAACCCTCAGTTTGTTTCTTAGAGTCCACAGTCTCTCACGGTTTGCCTCCCCATCCAATTTCCCCCATCTCAATTCCCCTCTCCGTCTCACAATGTCATTTTTAAATACAAAGTTATTGGTGCATGAGGTAGAATCCAGAGACCCAACTGGGAGCCCTAGATATGCTACTTAGCTACATGAATATGAATGTATGGTTTGGGTTGAGTCTTTGTCTTCATTTGCAAAAAGGAGTATGCAATTATCCATCCTAACTTACAGGAACATTGAAAATATGGTATAAATATGAAAAAACTCTTTGACAACTTAATAAATCAACATAATCTTGATATATAGAAATAGTATGAGCTTTCATAATTGACAGACTTGGATTTGAATTGTGGATCTGCCATCTACTAGCCATGTGGACTTGGGGAAATTTTAATTTAACCTTAGCTTCCAAGTCTGTCAAATGAGATAAAAACATCTACTCAATATGGTTGTTTGAAATAGATGATATTTATGAAAACATTTAGTACACCAACTGGCACATATTATTTCCCTTCTCTGTCCCTCCCCTTTATGCTCTTTCTATTTCTGAAGGACACCGCTAGACCCTGAACAAAGAGGATAACCCATTTAGGACAGATGGTAGGTTTCCTCTACATGGAACTCACAGAAAAATTAAAAAAAAAAAAGGCCTTGAGAACAGAGCCCCAGGAAATCTTATGAAGCTAGTGTCAGGCTCCGAATTTTCTTGAAAAAATCAATTTGAGTTCAGCCAAAAAGGAGGCTGCATTTTGGAAAATTGGCCTTTAATATCTAGAGTACAAGTTTTCAAAGTGTTCTCTCAAGTTCAATACCACTTTCACCATACTAGATGGGCTTTTCCTTCAGTAAAGATAATAAAAGTGGTGAATTTTACTACTTTTGACCAGGTGGTTTTATGTGTCTAAGAACAATTTTATCCTTTCTTGGGTCCAACAGAAAGTTTTACCTTAAAAATCACACATAAAACAACTTTTTTTTCCATTGGTCTATTCCTCAAATAACTCCAGGTGTGATCTGGAGTTATATAGGATCTTCTGTTCTATATGGAGTCAAGGGGCAAGAGAATTGTTGGTGAACTTTGGGAGCAAATTCCATTTTTGAATCTCCAGTATCTCTCCAATATTGAAAGCACAGCTAGATAACATTTACAAATACCCTTCTGGTTTTGGCTTTGCCAATTTCATCTTCCGTAGTGTTTGCTTTGCTCAGTGTTGTCTGTATTTTCAGCCTCTGAGGACTGATGTCACTTGTCCAGTAACCTAACAATGATTTTAAACTTGATTTTCCCATAATGAAAGATTATTAATCCTTGGGGTATTTACTGTAATATACTGCATTGGATAATATGGAAGGTGATCTACTGTTCCACTGGAATGCCAATGTCATGCATCATTAATAAATGCATAGTTCCCATTAAGTGAGAGGCTTTTAATTAGCATACATATTTTTGTCATCATATATCAAACCAAGTAGACTTTTTTTCTCATCTTGTGTTACTTTGCTGACTTGAAAAGTTGAATTCTTATTGTGGCAATGTATATTAAAGCCTGAAACTTATAAACTACTCCATCTTATTTTCAGTATTGAAATGACAATTCGATTGCCTCCAAGTTTCTAAATGAAGCAATGTGATGTTTTTCCTGAAAAATAATTTCTATGGCACTTTGTAGCAAGACTATATATTTGTCACCTCGTGTGTTTGGATTATATGGGTTTAGCAAAATATGGCTCACAAGTCACCTGCTGGGGATCCTTAAATGTATAGATTCTTGGACCTCACTCTAGATCTACTGAATCAAAATGTGTTGGCGGGGGGATTGGGAATTTGTCTTTTAACAATATTCTAGGTAATTTTCATGCATTCTATTATTTTAGAACCAGTGGTTTGGTGTGGGGAGACTAGCCATTCTTCCATCTCTTTTTCCTTTCCCTAAGAACTTTCATCATCCTTTTAATCTGAGTCCCTTCTCAACAACCTCATGTAATCCTGTTGGCTATTAAAAGATGAGAATGTGTTCCACTGAGAAAGCAAAATGGGAGTAAGAAGGTTCTAGTTTTCATTTATCTATCCACTTGACCTTGGACAGGTCTTAATATTTTTGAGCTTTAATTTCACCAACTGTAAAATGGTGGAAAATGGGAAAGGAGTGAGAGGAAGCAAGACTGTTAGATAAGTTAATGTTTAAGTTTCCGTTTGGATCCGACATTCTTGGATTTTATTAATGCTCTAGTTGCTACAGGGAGAAGAGCAGAGGGGAAAGGGGATCAGAAGATAAGCTGAAGAAGTCACTAGGGATACACAAATGGAATGAGTATGAGTTTTGGTATCAGACGGACTATGGTTTAGATCATAGCTCTGATATATTATTGAGTCATCTCAAGTAAATTACATTAGTCTTTGGGCTTTAATTTCTTTGTTTTTTAACATGAGGATAATATATACCTTATAGAGTTCTTGTCATAGTTAAAAGAGACAGAACAATATCCACAAAGTACCCACCAACATGTTTTCAATGAGTCATAGATGTGATGGAGAAGGGAAGAGATGGAGAAGAAGGAAGAAGGAAACAACAGGGAATGAGACACAATGGTGGATGATTTGGTACTTTGCTAGATTTACTTGACAACAAATAATTGGTTGGGAACTTATTATGTGCCGGGTATTGTTCCAGGCACTGGAAATACTGTTCCAGGCAGCAGAGATACAGCAGAGATCAAAACAGATAATTTTTACCTTGCGAAGCTTAAATTCTGGTGTGTAAGTGTGTGGAAGGGAGTGAGGGTGTGGCAAATAATAAATAATTGAGTACAGGATATTTCAGGTGGTGATAGCTGTAATGCTGAAAATTAAAATAGGATTAGAGGGATCCAGAGAGATAGAGGGTAGGGAGTTGCTCTTTTACATATGGTGATTTCACTAACGTATCAATTATTGTTATTGTATCAGTTGAACAGATACCTGTTATGAAAGAGCCTTGTACCTAGCTGGGGGTAAGACAAAAAGAACACCAAGTAGAAAGGTCTGAAGTGAGACCATGTCCACAGTGTTGAGGAATAAGAAAGAGGCCAGAATCCAAAATATGTAGTTGGAGCAGAGTGGATGAAAGGGGAAGAAGGTAGTAGTAGATGGTGTGAGAGCAGTCATGGGAGTGGACAGGAATAGACTGTGGAGCCTTGTAGACCCTAGGCAGGGAGTCAGCTTTCACTCTGAGCAAAATGGGAAGACAATGGAAGGTTCTCAGCAGAAGAGTGACATGATCTCATTTACAAATGATCATTCTTTAGGGGTATACAGTGGACAAAGGGAGACCAGCTAAGCCTGTTGCCATAAACCAGGCAAGAGAAGTTGGTGGCCTGGGACCAGGATAGTAGCAGTGTAGGTGGTGAGAAGTGGTCAGATTCTTTATACATTTTGAGCATAGAACCAATTAAGATTTGCTGGTGGGCTGGATGTAGATATGAGAGATAATGATGACCTCGAAGGTATTGAAAGATCTGAATTGCATTCCTGAGATGGGGAGATTATGGGAGTGGCAGGTATGGGGAAGATGAAGTGCACATGTTCATCAGCTGACACAGTGAAAAGTGTCAGTGAACAAACATTCGTGAGCACTTCCTGGTGAGGAGCCCAGGGTCAGGTGCTCTGGGTTTTTATTAGAAAAATGCTCTTGTCAGTATTATAAGGGAACCGAGGAACACTGTCTTTAGTTTTAGTTGAGTGCTTATAAAATTGTTTTGGGAATAAGCTATAGTCTTCCTCATGCATGGGAAGTCCACATTCAGAGTTAATAGACATCACTTTTCAGCTTTCCAAAGCCATATTCATTATCTCTGAACTTCAGCTTTAACCAAATCAAATGAAAACTAGTACAAATTGAGGGGCTGCAACTTTGCTATTTGCTTACTCACAGTGATGCCTTACTACCGCTCCAGTAACTGCCTTAATTGCTTTCTGGAAATAATCCTACCCCATCTGGTGGGATGTTTCTGAAGCATTAAGTGCTCCAAGAGAAAGAGCTTCTGTGCTTTACAGTAAGCGCACTGCCATCAGGAGTCTCACTGCCTGTTTTGTAGTTCAGTCTCTGCTGCTTCCCAAAGAGCTGAATGGACCGCTATTGTGTCATTTAAATCTAAAGAAGGCATTTGCACGCTGATGATGTTATCTCAAGTCCTAATTTGTGCAAACATTGATCTGCTTTGAGCAGAAAAGAAATCTCCGCTCAGACAGCAAGGACTGAGCTCAGATTAATAGTCAGGGGAAAGGACTGAAGCACCAGGAAGGGTAAACTTTTTTTTTTTTTCATTTTAGGATGCTTTATCAGATTTTCTTTCCAGATTTATTTCTGCTCCAACGAAGAATATTCTTTTTGAGCTAAATCCAATTTGTATATAAAAAATACACACCCATATTGATTTCACTCTGGTTTAAAATGGTATTTTTGCAGTGCAAAAATCTAATCAATACAATCTTATGAGTTGGACTGGTAATGGTAAACATACTAACAGATATTTCATTTCATGGGGCCAAAGCTCTGGAAATTGATACTACTGAAAAGGATTACTCATTCACCATTGGGTATAACTTTGTTTACCCAACCATGATATAGGTGTAAAGCAAAAATACAATTATGCTGTGGCCAACACATGAGGGGTTTTTGAATAGTAGAAGTTGCCTTCCCCATTTCCCCTCAAGGCCCATAGATCGTGCAAGTTGGCAGATCAAGTAAGGATATTGTGGGAAATCGTTTACAATAAGTGAATAAAAGCTTAATCTGATAGGGTGGAAAATTAGGTTGATATAGTCATTGAAGAAGTAAAAGTCTCCCAGGCCAAGACCAACTTTTTAAAAATTAAGCTTTTAGAGGAGATGGATTTGCAGATTTCTTGAACCAGCGCTATTATTTCTTCTCTCACATGTAGCTAAAGCATTTGGTTTTGAGCAAGGCATGCTACAAGTGAAACTGTAAGACAGGTGTTGCTAGGGGTTCAAACTGCAGCCAGCAAGACTCTTAACATGCTTAATCAAAACTGTAGCAATACCAAAGGAACTGTGTTTCATCATTGCTAGTGAACTTGGACTGGGGAAATGAAATTCATCAAAAGATATAACCCAGACTTGCCTCTGTCTCCTCTCACGTAACCCTTGGTTGCCCTCACTGGAGTTAAGTGTCATGGAAACCTACAGTGCAGGTGCACACAAAGGGTTGAGACTGGAAGAAATAATTCAGCTAGAGTACAGGAAAGAGCAACATTGTCCCTAAGGATTATGACCCTTGAATATAAGATTGATGCCTAAAGCCAAGGAAGCATGAAGGGATGGAAAAGTGCATGGCTATTGCTGTAAATATGCAGTCACCATACGAGGTGGATATTAAAAATTCACATATAGATTTTTACCCTGGTATCCCCCAAGGGCAGTCTAGAGAATAAAGATAATGCTGGTAAGTGCTATGTTGTGTTAGCTGTGGATGATCAGAAGATAATAATTGATATTTCCTATAATCAATTTCTAAGTGGGGGCTGTCTCACAACTGCTCACAATGCTTTCTAAATCACAAGCCCAAGTTAACAGGTACATAATCACCCCTCTAGTGAAGAGAAAGATAGCTATTTTCGTTTTGATATTTGGGAAACAGAGGCCCAGAATGATTTGTCCAAAATCCTACAGCAGTTTGATTATATTGCTCTAAACACCTTCATTTAAAATTATTTTAAATTAAAAAATATTTAAACTCAATTAATTAATCCATAATGTGTCATTAGTTTCAGAGGTAGAGTTCAGTGTTCCATCAGTCTTATATAACACCTAGTACTCATGACATCACGTTCCCTCCTTAATGTCATTCTAAACCCCTTCAGAAAGCTGACAATATATAAGCTCAAAATGCCATGATTCTGCCCCTAGTACAATAATAGGAGCTCAAAGCTCAGAAATGAAGGAAAATATCTTCCATGGCATACAAATTTATACAGTTTAGGTAACAGGTATTTAGTCTTTACCTTTGAATATAAGAAGTCACTGAAAGGAGAACATGCATTTCAAATTTCCAAATTCTGCTGCCTTTGGAATCTCTTTCATAGTAATCAAGTGCTACAATATAGAAAAGCTATGAATTCTACCTATTTTTTGGTCTTTAACAAGCTTTATAAAGTTTATTAACACCTAAATTCTTTGATTATAACGTGTCTTGCATTTCTTCCTAAGTGTGTGCAGTCAGAGCTCAATGGGAGATAGTATTTCTTGATGAATCCTTAGTGAATTCAATCAGCCAGATCTAGGTATACTAGTTGCTTGAAAAGGGATATTACAGCCTTCACTTGAGATCTTTTCTACCCGGGAGGGACTTAGGCACTTGGGAGAAAGCATTTAGGAATTCAGTCTTTTGTCTTCCCCTTTCTAGAAGTTTTCAGCATGATATTGATTTGCAAGCATTTAGACTGATTATAGTTTATAAAATAATATGATAACTAAATAAGTACTCTTTCATATCTCCTAAACTTTCTGTGAAGCATGCAGCTTACTTATTTCTGCTTTTTTAAACAAGAGGAAACTGAGGCTTAAGAAATGAGCTAGATTGACTGAAGCCACATGGCTGGCCAATAGCAGAGCTGGAACTAGATTTAGGACTCTTGGCATTTTGCTCTTTCTATTATGGCAGTGGCCTCGAAAGGACATTTGCGCCAGTCCGTATAGGTTACATTAGGTAACAAATGAGCCCTCAGATCTCAGTGGCTTGAAACAACAGAAGCTCACCTCTCATTCATTCTACATATGAAATGTAATTCAGTAGGTGATGCTCTGATTTAAAACACTACCATCACCACAACGTTTTTACACCTTTCAAAGGCAGGATAAAAGAACATGAGGAATCATATGGCACCATGTAACTGTAAAGGGGCCCTGTGCCCCACAGGAGAAAACAATTGGAATTTGTGGTGAATAAGCATATATCTCCCACAACAACCTTTGTCTACGTGAAATCTTACTTAGAACCCCTATTTATAGAAAACGGATAGAAAATGGTGAAAAGTTCAAAATCAACTTCACTTCTCCTTGCTTCTTTGGAAGATAGTAAGGTACACGGAAGGAACTTTAGGATTTAGTGAACACAAATCAAAATCCCTGCCCCAATATACACAGAAAACAGATGCACAGAATAAGAATCTTTTATTAAAGATAAAAAGGCCAATAATCTCTTTCAGGGTCATGAGATAAAATAGAAGCTAGAATGAGAACAGATCACAGACTGATCTCTCTTTTGTCTTTTGTTCTACTCACTAGACTTTGGTTCTCCCACTGTGATACAGAAAATCCTCAGGAATATTGTGACTTTTAATGTCCTAATGTATTAGGTGCACACAATGTTACCCATAATGAATGCTAAGTTTCAAGTGCACAGCATGGTTGAGAAACTAATTTCTAAGGGAGGTACACATTTTTAGATTCATTTTGAACTCCACAGCTGCCTCTTACCAACAAGCACCTTGCCTTGCATGCAAGAGTAAATGTTTTAATATAATATGGGTATAAGTTTTCATCCTTGTTGAATTTTAAAATACAGTTTGTTCAGAAAACAAAAATTCTTTTATTGAATTATGGCTAGAAGGAAAATGATTGCTTTGAATATGAGAAAGGTCACTCGGTACCACTAGTTTTTATGAAGAACAGTTTTTAATCAAGAGAGAAAAATCAAAGTGTATATATATTTCAGGGATGCTAGTTTAGGCCTAGAATAAAAAAAATGGGTAGAACAGTGATGTCAAGGTGCACGTATGTGTATTGGGGGTGGCGCAACCACCTGGGGGGAGCTTTTTCAAGCTAGACACACTTCACCATACCCATTCTCATAATTACCTCAATTAAGAATCTATACTGTGAGAAGCTGCCCTGACCAAGAGGAGAAGTCTGCCACAGCCCTCAGGTAGGTTATGTAGAATAAAAATGTTGAAATCTACAAGATTGGAACAATCTTCTGTACTGCAAACATATGTGACAATGTCTTTTCTAGGAATTAAACCCTGAATTCTCCTCCTTCCAGCAGTGTCATCTATCCCCAACTGTGGGGATTAAAAAGCATGCAGCATTTGTCACCCAACAGCAAATCCCCAAGAGAGAAGAGATTTCCTATTGTGATATGTACTCAAAATGACAACTGATTACATAATGATATACACAATAAGGATATTTTTGTTCCAGATCCATATTTGGAAATATGGATATTTCCATATTTGCCAAGTTGGAAAGGTGGAGAGAAGAGGAGGACCTGACATCTGAGTGTTCTTTGTTCCTTCCCTTTCTCCCTTTCCCGCCTCTCTTACCTTCCTGTCTATCTATTCTGCTACTCATCCATCAATTTTTTGATCTACTATCTACCTACCTGGATGCCTACCAAAGCACATTCCCAAATCAATTTTGTGTTCACATACGAATGCACAGCACAGACTTTTCACATGTGATACCTATATAGCTGACCATAGCTGATCATACCGGAGGTTAGTCCATCAATTTACTAGTCCACCACTCCATTTTCTTTCCAGAGCAGGAAAGAAAAGAAAATCCACATTTCATCCTATTGACTGGATGTTACCTTCCTTTACCTGCTATGTTCTATAAAGCTAACCGAATACCCTAGCTCCAAGTTCTCCTTTGGCACTGTGCGAGAGGTATTATTTGAAATAAGGCTGCTACTGAAAGATGCTGCCTGCTGAGATGATCAACAACTGACATTTGTATAGAGCTTTACCCTTTACAAAGCACTTTCTGATCCATTATCATAATGTCTCAAGTCATGTATATCACCTTAAACTTTCCCTGCTTCCTAGGCCTGAGGCTTTATGAGAAAAAAAAAAAAAAAAAAAGAAATTACCAGGGCAAGAAGTGAGTTGAGAAGATCTGGGAAAGAGACACCTGCTGATCCCAGTGTACTTGATTTTAATGTCTGTAATAATAATAATAATAATAATAATAATAATAATAATGCCACCCTTATTCTGAAAACAAGACAAGGAAGAACAGAGTGGGACCCTCATTTCAACAAACCATTAAAAAATGTATCCTTAAAAATTCACATAGAATCAAAGCAAAGAATGAAGAGAGAGTGGGAAATGGGAGATCCAACTATACCATAGGTCAGGTGGTCATTAAGTGTTTAATTCTTCAAATTATTCTTATTACCTTTAAATCTGCCCATCTCTGCCTCAATTTCATTTCTTTCCCTTCCTGATCATAGCTCACCTGATGATATCATAAGAATCTTTTCCCCAATGTATTTTCTATAGCACTAGATGGTTGGGCCTTAGTACTAAAAACTCCAAGATGCTATGCTATCTCACCCTTAGACCTGTGTAGGTAGGGTCTCTTTTGAGGCCATTTTAAATGGCTCCATATGGCCAACCTGAAGCCACACTCCTCTACTGGGGCAAGAAGTTCACTGGACCAGTGGTAGAGGACCACCTAGAGTTTGCATCTCCAACCCCCATTAGAGCACTTCCTGGGAGCCTGAGATGCCCTGATTATGGCCTGAGCCATGTGGGACTATGTGAGCTATCTGTGACTGTGCCCATTATGGAATGTGTTGCCTGTATATGCAGCTCCCAGACTGAAGAGACGGCCAATGAACAGTGGTTTTCTGGAGGTGGGAGGGCCTGGTGTGGAACAGCGTTGGGGCTGGGAAGAGAAGAGGGTCTGGACACAGGCCAGTGGTCTCCATTTGTATCTTGGCTCTAAGCTCCATAAATCTTAGCACAAATGTTTGGGATGGCCCTGTTTGCCCCTATGATACTTGTAAAGAGTGCAGTCCTCATACAAGACTCTCTCTTGACAGCCCGATGTGTGAAAACTCAAGGTAATCTAAAAAATAAGCCATGGTATAGATCATTGTTCCTGAGAAGTTAATATATCTTCCTTCCAAGAAGCTCCATGCTATGCTTTCTGGCCCATGGAAACAATCTCTAATTCTTCTATTTCTAGGTCATGTACATGAAACAGGGCTGGACTGACATGGAGGTGGCCGTGCATGGGTTAGTACATGGGAGGAAAGGAGCCAGAGTTTATTTAAGCTAGAAGGGAGGTTACCTAGATAGCAGTATAGAAGTACTGAACAGTGACTACAAGGTAGAACCAGAGATATAGACCAGGGGGAATTGAGAAAGACTCAAACTGGAGGGGATTTGGCATAAGGTATACATGTAGAAGGGGTTTAAACATCGTAATTAGGGAAGTTGAAAGAAAAAAAGGAAAAACAAGAATTGAGGTGTGGGATGGTCAAAGCCAAATGGTTCAGGATCTAAATCTATAAAATCTGGGCATGGAGCAGGTACTTTTCTTTTGTGTGTGTCCTGGTTCACTTAGTGCATTTGGCAAAATGCTCCTATCAGGAAAGTTATGATAAAAGTACTTTCAAGACCAAAATAGGGTCTCATTGCTAGGAATAGGCCCAAGATTTAATATCAGGCCAGTAACTATCATTTCTACAGCATTCCGAAGTCCTGTTTTTTCCACAAAAGGAAGAAGAAAGCAATGTGTTTTGATGATAATATAAAAATTTATGCTTTTAAAAAAACGTGTAGCTCTGGGCATAGAAGGACAAGCAAAGCAGCTGAGTAAATGTTGGTTAAGGTAACATTTTATGCCTAGATCAGAGGTGTTTCTGCATGAAAGTGTCTTGGCTTCAAACTGTGAGTTGGAAGGCTGTTGAAATGTAAGCACTTTATTGACACTCAAGCATGATCTCAGTTATTAAATAGCTTATAAAGGAAGAACTGTATTTACTCAAGAAACAATATTTACTTTAGTTACTCCATGAACTGGGTGTGTGTGGACAAATCACTTCTTTTCTCTGGGCCTTGGTTTCCTCATCTGTTGAATGGTAATAATTTCATTTCCTCACAGGGTTATTTCAAGTATCAAATAAAATCATTACTGGGAAAGTGCTTTGAGAAGTGCAATGCCTCACAAAGGTAAGGTAGCATCATTTTCAGCCAAAGCCTCTTACATAAAACCAACAAATTTTTTTAGAGGAATTTATTTATTTATTTATTTGACAGAGAGAGAGAGAGAGAGAGAGAACACAGCAGTTGCAGGGTGGGGTGGGGGGCGATGGAAGAGGGAGGCTTCCTTCTTCCAGAGGGAAGAATCAGGCTCCTCGCTGAGCAGGGAGCCCAATGCGGGACTCAATCCCAGGACGCTGGGATCACGACCTTAGCCAAAGGCAGACGCTTAATGACTGAACCACCCGGAAGCCCCAAATGAACAACTTCTAGAAAATCAACTGAAAAAAAGAATGATAGTTCATGAATTGCCTAAATGTTTACTCTTAGTCTCTCTTTGTATTTTGGTTTTTAGTAGTATCATATACACTGCAATCACAACTACTCAATGACTTTTTAATATAGATTAACTTCTACGAAGTCTGGATGATTCAGTAGGAAAAAGATATTTACTGAGCACCTACCAGAGCCATGTAATATGCATTTTTATATGTTATGCCATCTAATCTTCAAATAAGCTGGTATTATTATGTTCCTTTAGGAATGAGGACATAAATGTTTCCTACAGCCATTAGTTGCCAACATTCAGATCTGAACCACCCATTGGTGGATCATGAAATTAAACCACTTCAGTGGAAATTACTCAGGTATTTTTCTTTAAGTTTTGTCACAATGATTAGGAAAGAATTAAAAAATTGTCTTTGCTGTGACTTGTCGGACTTTGGACATGTCTAAATGCTACCATAGCACCATCAACTCAGTTATTTTGTTGGCCTTCTTAATGGTTGAAATGACTACTTTTCTGTTCTGATTGATTGCATAGCAATGGGCTATTAATATGGTCAAAAACCTCAAATCAAACACAAAGTGATCAATTCTAGGCTGTGTCTAGACTTCCTATATGAAGAAGATGCTGAGCATCTGTTTCTGCGTCCAGAAAAGACTGAACAAAAGTTAATTGCTTTAAGTTGAAATCTGCGAATTACTAATTAGCTATAAGCAAGGGTGAAGGCAGTGTTCTCAATTTGTTGTCCTTGTAGTCACCTGCATCACAATCATCTGGAAAACTTGTTAAACATGCTGATACCTTGTTCCCATCCCAGACTTCCCATATTAGAATCTTGGGGATGGGGCAGAAATTTGTATGCTTAGTAGGCACTCTGGGTTATTTCTTTTTTTTTTAATTTATTTTTTATTTATTTTCGGCATAACAGTATTCATTATTTTTTCACTACACCCAGAGCGCCATGCAATCCATGCCCTCTCTAATACCCACCACCTGGTACCCCAACCTCCCACCCCCCGCCCCTTCAAACCCCTCAGATTGTTTTTCAGAGTCCATAGTCTCTCATGGTTCATCTCCCCTTCCAATTTCCCCCAACTCCCTTCTCCTAAGTCCCCATGTCCTCCATGCTATTTGTTATGCTCCACAAATAAGTGAAACCATATGATAATTGACTGTCTCTGCTTGACTGATCTCACTCAGCATAATCTCTTCCAGTCCCATCCATGTTGCTACAAAAGATGGGTATTCATCCTTTCTGATGGAGGCATAATACTCCATAGTGTACTCTGGGTTATTTCTGATGCACACTGAAATTTAAGAAGTACTGCTGCAGAGTCTATCCCCTTATAGAGCTTTAAGAAACATATTTAACAAGGGAAGAATCCTTAATCTTCATGAGGGGTCTGTAATAGAAATGGAACATCTGATTTCTCTGCACTCGACCACCTCAAGTGTGAGTTCTATGAAGGGAGGGATTGAGTTTGGATTTTTTCGCCATTGTATCTGCATCATGGAAGCACAAAGCCTGGCAAAGAGTATCTGGTAAACATACACAGAATAAATAGGTGATATTTCTTATGTAAGAATTCAAAAAATGAGGAAACTACTTGCTCAAGATGTTTCTATCTGAAGAAGGGAGACTCTACCATATTGAGAATCTCCTCACCGACCCCCTGCCCCACCCTGTGGCTCTGGTGCTAAGAAAGAAAAATCTAACAAGGAAAAGTGGTTTTTATAAGAGTCCTCAGAAACTCCCCAGTATATGAAGTTTGGTCACTAATCTTAGGCTTTTCTTACAATTTTTAGACTTCTTTGTGATCAGGCCAAAGTATCACTACTACTGATGTTGTTAACCAGGTTTCTTTCTTTTAAGTAGGAACTAAGGTGCTTAGTATCTTGTCATATGCCCTGACAGGTGTCACAGAACAGGTGTCACTAAATGGGAATGATAAGGGTGGCCCAAGACAAAAGGATACTAAGGGGTTTCTAATCATCTTTCCTTAATTTTCACACCTGACTAGATTGAACAGTGCCAGGTACAAAGACAATGATATATGTGTAGTAAAGGTCGGCTTTCTGGAGAATGTTTATTTTTGACGTGACTGGAGCTGAAGCAGAGGGGAATTGAGAATTGACTAGGTATAACACAAAGAGGAAAGGGGGCAGGGAAGAGGTAATATTTCTGACCCTCCTGCCAGTAATATCAAGCAGCAAATGATCAAGTAAAGGTTGGCAGGCTAGCCTCTGCCTTGTAGGTTGCCTCGTTGTAACTCTAATACCTTTGACATATCCTATCTCTCAAATCAATGAATGACTGCATTAGGCCCTTCTGGTTCAGCTTGGACTGGTTCCAAAAACCTAGGGGTTTCCATCTTGCTGCCCTATGATTTTTACTTTAAATTCCTCAGGGACTTGAATTAAGCTTTTCTTCCTGTTATGATGATCATTTTTTTTTTTTCCCAGAAAGGAAACTAGTTCACCAGTTAGTTCCCCACCCCCAGCAGCTCCTAGAATTCTTTTAGACTCTATAATACTGAGATTCCTCAGTAAGAAGACCATCTTTTTAAGTTCTCCAGAAGATGTGAGAGGCTGTTAATGAAATGAAAGTGAGAGTTAATATTAAGGGGCAATAATACCTGGACTTCACTCACATACATACTGGTCCTCCCGAACATCCCCTCCCTGTTCCTGTACCATCACAAGAAAGTAAAATCTTTTTTCTTTTGCAAGACTTTATCTATAAGTAAACTCTACACCCAGCGTGGAGCTCGAACCCTGAGATTAAGGGGCACATGGTCCACCGAACGAGCCAGCCAAGTGCTCCAGGAAAGTAAAATCTTTAAGTAAAATTATAGATTCTAAAAAACATGAAAAATGAGTAAATTTAAACCAGTAATATTCAAACTCACTCCTACTCTGGGGAATTCTTTGACTTTCTCATTCCGCCCATCGTTTTCCTACTTACTCAGATAGGTGTGGTCAGACTTTCAGGCCTTTTGGGCTGGGACCTAATGTTTTGGAGTTTAATGGTTTTTCTATCTTATCCTTACTGATGTATTGTACTCTAAACTCTTAAGCGTATTCAGTTGCTTTCTAGACTCTATCCTGTTCTATAATGTGTCTATTCAGGTATCAGTACCAACTAGTTTTACTTACTTTGTTTTGTTTTGTTTTGTTTTGAAGATTGTATTTATTTATTTGGGAGAGTAAGAGAGAACACGAGCCGAGCCGGGGGGAAGAGAAGAGGGACAGAGGCAGAGAGAGAAGCAGACTCCCTGCTGAGCAGAGAGCCCGATGTGGGACTCGATCCCAGGACTCTGGGATCATGACCTGAGCTGAAGGCAGATGCTTAATCAACTGAGCCACCCAGGTACCCTATTTACTTACATTTTATAACATATTTTTGAAACCTAGTGGGGGACAAGTCTTCACTCATTCTTCAGTAGAGTTTTATAGTTCTCTTACAGTTCTGCATATTTTGTGTTATTTAATCTTAATTTTTTTTGCTTTTATAAGCATGGTGTTTTCCATTATGTTTTCTGTCTCCCCCTAAAACCCATGTTGCCACTATCCTTCCTAGGTTTAGCCCAATTTTCCTAGTTTTTGTCCTTGTCAGATACCACAAACATCTATTTTTAGTACTTGTCTTCATTTCTATATTATATATCTGCACCCTAATTTTTAGTTACCTTTGTCTTTAATTAAGGAACACATTCTCATTGTAAAACCTCTGACTTCAGATTAAATAATTATCCATCTTGAGCAACCAGTCACAGTGTCTTCTTAGGAGGGTAGCCACCAATAATTCTTTGCTAAAAATTCTTTCTGGACATCTTTTTATGCATGAAATTAACACAGGTATACATAGATACATGCCTGTTCCGTGGGTGTATTTTTAACCAAAATGGTATAATATTGTATATATTTTTCATGAACTGGGAAATCATTCCAAGACATACTGTGAAGTCTATTTAGAACGAACTTATTCCTTTGTTATATAGCATACTGTAGTCTGGATGTTCTATAATTCTTTACAAACAGACATTTGGATAGTTTCTAAACTTTTTTCTATTATCAGCAATGACTCTTTGTGCACACGTACCAGCATTTCTCTAGGGTATTTCTTTGAAATGGAATTACTGGGTTGAAGGCTCTGTGTATTTTAAATTTTGATAGATATTGACAAAAAGGTTGTACCAATTAACACACCGACAAAAAGAGCAAGAAAATACTTGTTTCCCGACCCTCTTGACCAAGATACCAATATGATGAGTGAGAAAAGAAATCGCTTTTTGATTTGTATTACTCTGGTTACTAGTGAATCGAGGATCTTTTCCATTTGCTTTCCTAAAGACTATAAAGACAGGTTTGAACAGATTTTCAGAATGGCACACAGTAAAGGGTATGAAGTTGTGAGACCAGAGCTTTATCATGTGCTCTGAGGACAAAGGGCTTTATTTAACTTCAAGAATGTAATCAGTTAACCCTTCTATCCTCAGGACAGTGCCTGAATTGTACTTGAATCTTAATAAGCACATGAAAAAAATTGCTGTCCAAACTTCCTAAAAAGAAAATGCCATGGTTTGCCATCATAAGCAATTCTGATTTTTAAACTCCCCTCCCCCACTGAAACTCACCCATATAGCCACAGCCTGACTTCTCTTGCTATATTTTATGTATGTTTTTTATTCTATTTTTTTAAATGCTGTTGGAGAAGACTTGGTCACCATGACCTGTCTGAAAAGCTTTACAAGTGCCTGAAGTCTTTTAGGAAGTCTTCTTTGAATGAATAAGGGCTTTTACTTGTCCTCAAGGATCTTTTTGCCAGGATTCTAAAATATGTTGCTTTCTATAATCCTAAATCCCTGAGTCCCTAATACAAAGAGGAATAAAGAAGGAAAAAGCATCCCTCAAGCTAGCAAAAAGTGCTGTCAATATTTTGGCATCTTTCCTTCTATTATGTACTTTATGTAATTTGTTTAGATATTAGATATTATTATTATTATTTTTTTAAGAGATGATTGGGGCAGAGGGAGAGGGAGAGAAAGAATCTTTTTTAAAAAAGATTTTATTTATGGGGTGCCTTGGTGGCTCAGTGGTTTAAAGCCTCTGCTTTCGGCTCAGGTCATGGTCTCAGGGTCCTGGGATCGAGCCGCGCATTGGGCTCTCTGCTCGGCGGGGAGCCTGCTTCCTCCCTCTCTCTCTGTCTGCCTCTCTGCCTACTTGTGATCTCTCTCTGTCAAATAAATAAATAAAATCTCCAAAAAAAGAGATTTTTTAAAATTTATTTGACAGAAAAAGAGACCGCGAGAGAGGGAACACAAGCAGGGAGAAGCAGGCTTCTTGCTGAGCAGGGAGCCCAATGCAGGGCTCGGTCCCAGGACCCTGGAATCATGACCTGAGCCCAAGGCAGACCCTGGGAGAGAAAGAATCTTAATCAGGCTCCATGCCCAGCACAGAGCCCCACACGGGGCTCAAGTCAATCTCAGAACCCTCAGATCATGACCTGAACTGAAATCAAGAGTCAGATGCTTAAATTACTGAGACAGCCTGGGGCCCCTGGATTCGCATTTTTTTTTTTTTCAGTTTGCTCTTGGACTTCCTATATCTTAAAGCTTTCTAATATAAATGAAAAATTCTTTGTAAACATTTGAATGGCAATACAATATCCCCTGATGCATTGTAATTTATTTAACCATTCAGATCCTCCTGCACATTTGTGACTGATTTCTTTTTATTTTAAATAATCACTGTGAGTAGCATTGCACACTTGCCAAATTCCTGTCTAGAAATGCTGTCTGTCTGGATCACTATTTTGTTTGTATGTCCTCCTCCCATAACACATAGGATCCAGCACATAATAGATGCTTAATTATGCCTGTTGCCTTACAGAGAACCTGACTGAAGTTCTTTCTAGGCCTGAAATCATTCCACTTGTCTTATGGAAATAATTATTAGAAGTGATTAAGGTCACAAACAAAGCACAAAATATCACCAGGATGTCCACGAAGAATAAAGAATAAGAGTGATCTAGAAGGAGGGGGTGGGTTGCATCTTGTCACTCCATTTGACAAGGAGTTGTCAGAAACCCAAGAAGATAGGAGCAGAAGAAGGGACTAGAGCAAAACGACAGGCACCTGTATTAGCAGAGACTGAGTTCAGTCCATATAAGAGAGAAAGCCACATAATGTTGAAAAAGACTTCTTAAATCCTCTCCTGCAGGGGTGGCTGAAGATAAATACTTTTGTATGGAGATATTTCAAATTGATAAGTATTTGACCCTGATAAGAAAAATGGAGAAAGTCTTGGTGCAAGCTAGCTTACACCTGAGAATAATCTGGCTAAGTGAAAGATCCAGACAAGTGAGGATGCACTTAAGCTTATTTGTACCATAATTTGCACTATTTAAAAACATACTGGCTATTTAATTTTCTCTTTCTAATTTTTGAGCTATGTGTGGAGAGTTGGTTTTATTCCCATTTTTTAAATGAATGAACTAATAGCAATTAAATAACTAGCTACATAACTAGAATTTTAGATCACTTTTATTTTCAGTATACCTGCTGGGATTGAAACAAGGAGGCCACTTCCCAGATACTTACAATTTTTCTCCCAGATCTAGTTATATTGAAAATATTAGGTTGAGTCATATGAAAATGTCACATTTATAGATGGAGTATCAGCAGTTTTGTATAGTTCAATCTAATTTTAGGGGTGGGAAAAGAGGAGATGAATAGCCTGACCCTTTTCTCCAGTTTAGTGCCACCAGCTTCCTTTGCAAAAGGCTCACAGGGTCAAGTCTTCCACTGATAAAAGGTTTGCAAGCCCACTGCTAAATGAAGCTCTCAAGCTGATATGTAATACAAGCAAAAGAAAGCCCAATGTCAGATACCAAAAGAGAGTAGCAAACCCTGGGCACAGTTCAGTTTTCAAGAATATTTTCAGTAGGCATATGTTTTCTGTTCATTGACAATCCTTGCCCTTGCCAAATCAGGATGACTGACACCCTTAATTTGCAATTTCCTAAATTTCAAGAGGTTTTTTTTTCTTTTTGATTGCTATATAATGGTTTACCCTAATTATTTTTTTCAAGCTGCAGTTTTTGATGTTTAATTTCAAAATCAATTTAAGATATCTCGAGCTCCATTAATATACTGTGATATCGCTTCACTCATTTTCTTGTGAGGCACTTACTTTAAAAAATGCATCATTCTAATGATTTTAAATTACTCTACAGGGCACATACCAATTTACAACTATTACAAAATTTTACATTTTTTTCCCCAAAGCACTTCAGTTTTAAAGATGTTCTGTATTTGGAGACAGAATGAGAGAGAGTTAACTTTTAAAAAGGCCTGAATACAATTTATAGCCTTTAAAATTCTCTACGGTCTCTGATGCAGAATGTAACCTAAGTAAATAAAATCCCAAGTGTTCAATGGGCATACAAAATAAGCTTGAGGTAGGATATTAGTGTAGAATAATTTTCTTCTTATTCCAACTAATGATGCTATTTTTTATAAATGGACACACAAACTCATACTGTGTGTGTGTAAAAAAACAACATGTGAGTATGTGAACGTGTGCAAGTGTGCATGGGTGTGCACGAGTTGGCAAATGTGGTTGAATGCATACATAAGTGTGCAAGTGTCTTTGTGTATGTGAGATTATGTGAGTGTGTGAGAACCCGAGTATATGTGTGTGTGCATGTATGAGGATTGTTTATGGGCACGAGTGTACATATGGCAGGACTATATAGGTTTAGGTGTGTTTGTACATCTGTGTGACTTGCATGTGATACTGTGTTCTACTGTGCGAGTGTGTGAGTGTGTGACTTTCTGGTTTAAGTGCATGCTTGGAGTGCAAATGCTACATGCACTTCTATTTAGGCAGTCATTAGAGCATACTCCAGAATTATTTCACTGGCTTCTGCATAGAATGGGGGAAATGCCTTCCTCAACTGTATCTATAACACATCTATAAAATATTTGCATAAATATGCACACAATTTATACCTTGCTTGAAATTTTCAAAGAAAAAAATAGCGATATTCAAATTTTGCCCAAGGATTTTGCACCTGGTTATATCAGTTTAATAGATGTAAATCAGCTGCCAAAGTTGGGAAATCTTCCTTCCCCATTGCTTTTAAAATTTTTTTGATTACTTTATTCTCTCAGGATTCCTCATTCACAGTGACACATGTCACTCTTGGCAGTGATTAAGGACACTTTGGGATTAATAATTAAAAGACTGTAATTAGGGGCGCCTGGGTGGCTCAGTTGTTGGGCGTCTGCCTTCGTCTCGGGTCATGATCCTAGGGTCTTGGGATTGGGCCCTCATCGGGCTCCCTGCTTGGCAGGAAGCCTGCTTCTCCCTCTCCCACTCTCCCTGCTTGTGTTCCCTCTCTCCCACTCTCCCTGCTTGTGTTCCCTCTCTCGCTGTGTCTCTCTCTGTCAAATAAATAAAATCTTGAAAAAAAAAAAAAGACTGTAATTAAAATCAGTTTCCACCCCAGACCACTCTTAAAGTTGTAGAGGGCTCCAGGCATTATTTCTGGGACCAGGCCAATGCCCATTCACTGATACATTTCCCTTCTGTTTTAAAGCATGCTTCTCTAGAAAGGAGAAGTCAAAGCCCTAGGGCCAAAGCTACCATGAAATGAATGGCATGTTCAGTGCTAGACTCTTGACATATATTATCTCATTTAATCTTCACTGCAACCTTGCAAGGCAGTGTTAATTCCATTTTTCAGGTGGCTGTTGTGGTGTGGAGACGTTAAATAAGTTGCTTAAGATCATGTGGATAATTAGGGGGGGAAGGTGGCATCACATTCAGATCCATCTGACTCCAAATTGTGCTCTTTTCTCTATACTGTGCTGAACATTTTCAATTGAATCTGAAAGTATAACCTTTACAGAATTTATATCCTCCCTCACAGGGCATGGGGTTTATTTGGCTGCCTGCTACTTTCTAGCCCTCAGTTGTCCTCTCTAATGATGCCTGAAAACTTGACTGATACCAGTTTCCTGTCTACATTAGAGGCAGTGAATAAATTCATGAACTACACTTCTAATGTTGAGCCTCACTATGTATTTATTTTACTGTATATGGGCTTGACTAAACTTACTACTAACTTGCGTAACACAGTTTGCTGAATAACTATTGTATGTCAGAGGTACTATACCCATTTTATAGATGTGGACATTGAAGCTTCAAGACATTAGGTAATTTGCTTAAGACTACATGACCAGAACCAGGAGGGAGACAAACCATAAGAGACTCTCAATGTCACAAAACAAACTGAGGGTTGCTGGGGGGACGGGGGTTGGGAGAGGGGGGTGGGGTTATGGACATTGGGGAGGGTATGTGCTATGGTGAGTGCTGTGAAGTGTGTAAGCCTGGCGAGTCACAGACCTGTACGCCTGGGGCTAATAATACATTATATGTTAATAAAAATAATAAAGTATAAAAAACATGAAGGGGCATCTGCACCCCATGGATAAAGAAGGTGTGGTCTTATATACACAATGGAATACTATGCAGCCATCAAAAGAAATGAAATCTTGCCATTTGTGATGATGTGGATGGAATTAGAGGGTATAATGCTGAACGAAATAAGTCAATCACAGAAAGACAATTATCATATGATCTCTCTGATATGAGGAATTTGAGAGGCAAAGTGGGGGTTTTGGGGGTTAGGGAAGGAAAAAATGAAACAAGATGGGATCAGGAGGGAGACAAAACATAAGAGACTCTTAATCTCACAAAACAAACTGAGAGTTGCTGGGGGGGAGGGGGGTTGGGAGAGGGAGGTTGGGTTATGGACATTGGGGAGGGTATGTGATATGGTAAGTGCTGTGAAGTGTGTAAGCCAGATGATTCGCCAGATGATTCTCAGACCTGTACCCCTGGGGCAAATTATACATTATATGCTAAAAAAAAAAAAAAAAAAAGACTACATGACCAGAACCAGCCAATTCTACATCCCTGCTGACAATCCTGGATAAGCTTCTTTGTTTGGCAAGGTTTGGATAAGTCATTGGATGTAACTGAGCCTCAGTTTCTTCATTTGTAAAATGGGAATCACAGTGCTTTTACTGCAAGATTGTTACAAGGGTGAGAGACAAAATATGTAAAGCATCTTGAATATAATAGACAGAGAATACCATGATAGTGTTTATCTGAGTCATTATAGTATAAGGTGAGTATTGGCTTTGGGAATAGATGGACCTGCTGAATTTCTCTAAGTTTTCATTTCCTTATCTATCAAATGGCAATAGCATCTTATAGCAGCTTTTCCCAAAGTCTGTTCCAAAGAATACTGTTAGCTTCACAGAATATGAAGAAAATATTAAGCAAAACCTGGGTTTTCTGATCAAAATTTTGAGGGAAGCTCTTATAGACAGCTTTCCTTATGCAGGGATTTTTTTAATAGATTTTTTAGAATCTGTAATATATAACATGAGAATGTACTTTGTGAATTTCCAAGTGGGAGCTGTAGTATTTCTCCTTTCATTTTTTCACTACGGATTTTTTTCGGGGGTGTCTATAACAACTTGCAGAAAACAGCTGTATAGAAAATATTTTGGAAGTACTTACTTGTCTTGAAGATTAAATGGATAATATGTGTAGAGCAGGTATATAGTAAGAGTTCAATAAATGTAATGATCATCATTATTACCATACTCCTCATTATAATCATTATTTAGCTCTACCATGATACAAGTTATCTGGGCCAGAAAAAGTATGCCTAGTACATTCTTAGAAATAGGGGTTTGGAAACTGCAGCCAGAGGTCTTGTCTGCCAGTTTAGGATGAGCTAGTCCAATGGTGGTAGAAACTTCAGCAGACAATATACAACTTAATTACATCAGGTGTATTTATTTGTATGAAATAGATTCCTTAGAGTCACCAATAGGTTCTTTGATGATTAAAATTTTCCTGGAACATCCCAGGCTGGAATTCCATTGGTAGAGACCCTGTTGTTGCATTGCCTTTTTGGGTTGGTTTTAGCATTTCATGAAACCTCTTTTTAACACAGGTATCTTCCTATATCTGAGAGTTTTGCCCCTTTTCCTCCCCACTTAAGCTAAGAAACAATTAACTGTGAAACTTGACAGAGGTAATGAGAAATGTTATTGAATATCTGACTTATGTAACTGGACTATCTTCTCTTTGATTCAGTTCTTTGGCAATCTGGAAATAATTTGCCTTTACCCTTGTATATCTCCAGTCAAGGTGTACACAGTTCACCTAGATATACGGTCCTTTTAAAATCATCTTTAAGCTTTTATCCATTCTCTACTCCTTATGGTAGAGTTAAATCATATTTCAAGAGCAGAATTCTAGGATGGTGGTGGATCCTGTTGCTTTCTACCAGAAGTCTTCAGGGACTATGCGGGTTGCTTGTCCATGAACTAATCTTTTAGAGGGAGATATATTTTTAGAGAGAGATGTATTAACCCAAAAGGAAATTTCCTCACACATAAAAAATGTATTTATGCACCAAACCTGCTTGTACTGAAGGGTAAGATGTGGGATAAATCTACAAGAAACTTTGTATCTAGCCTGGAGGCCAACGTTATAGATTTTATTTGCTGTATAGGATTCATGACTAGGATTAGCTTCTCTTTTCTCATTCTGATGGTTAAGATGGATATCACGAAAAAGTAAGAAATTAATTATTTCTTCACTATTTTAACCCTTGGTATGGCTGTTCAGGAGGTTGTTTGCATTAGGTTGTGGACCAAAAACATAAAGAGGCCAAGAGGGCTGAGGTGGACTGAGAGAGGCTTTCGCAATCTATTGGTCCATTGATTCCCAAGGACCATTTCAACCCTTCCCTTATGCGCCTCAAGTGAAGGAGAGCTCCTATTATGAATGGATTGATGGTAATTAAAATGGATATTCTGAGAATACCTGAAGTTCATTCTCAGAATAAAATGTCTTTCTGAAATGTTCATCAAAAAAAAAAAAATGGATATTCTGTCTGTCTCTACTTTCTTAGTATGTGGTTTGACAAGAATGTTAGAGAAAAACAATGAACTCTGGCCAAGTTAATGCTGTGACCTTCATAAATAAAAAAGAAGTGATTTAGATTTTTTTTTTTTTTACCAAAGTCAAGTTCTGTTTATGAAAAGCTTTTTGTTAAGTAAAAACTCAGATTTAATATGACCTTGTGGAAATATCTGAATTCAGTTGTTCCATCCCATAAAGAGGCCAGGCTCTGTGGCAGTTACACAAGGTACAAATATGGACAATGAGGTCATGGCAGCTCAGATGCCAACTGATATCTTGGCGACCCTGAGGAACCTGACTCGATCCTAGTAATTCTCCTTTATATAGCACACATGATTTTGTAAACAATCAAGCTAAATAAAACATCTGAGGAAGATTTCATGGCCTAAGAGCCATCCAAGACCACTCTGAAAAACAAGCTCTAAGCTTTGCCTGTTTGTTTATGATCTCTGTGGGTTTTCTGACTGGACCCAGAGTGTTCTAACTCATTTAATTACATAAAACCTCTTTGCTCCATCTAAGTTATAAACCCACTACTTTATTAGATATTTTATCTGAAAGATATGCTGGTTTCCTTCTTGAGAGATTCAAAGCCCGTGTTTCACAGGCTCACAAGAAGTAGGTTATCATTAGACATTTAATTATTCTACTATTGTCCCACATTTGTATTCTTTATTTTATTTTGTAGAACTCTATTAATGAATAGGAAATAGAGTTATAAGCATTATTTTATGCCTCCTTATTACAGTTTTATTGTCATACATTAGAGGTGGGTTTAGGAATGGTTATCACTGATGTCTTATTATTGCCAAGAAGGATTCTTGGTCAGTTATACTAAAACCAAAATCATCATTTTTGGTAGACCTCTACATATGATTAACTTTGCCAACAATTCTATACTATAAGTTTACTTGTTCAGGCACCTTGGTATCTGAATGAGATCAGTTTACTTTGGAAGATACATTTGATTATATTTTGTAGGCTAAAGTAAATACTGCCATATGCTAGAGCAGTGCTGTCCAGTAGAAATAGAATGTGAACCGCCAATGCAAGCCATGTGAAAAGTTTTAAATTTTCTAGGAGTTAAACTAAAATGTTTAAAAATACAGGTAAAACTCTTTTAAATAAATAATTATAATTTTTATATTTATTTAACCCAATATATCCAAAGTATTATCATTTCAACATGAAGTAAATATAAATATTTTGTTTATGGTTTGTTTATTTAAAAGAGAGAGAGAAAGAGGGAGAGACCACAGGGTGGGGGGTTAGAGGGAGAAGCAGGCTCCCCACTAGGCAGGGAGCTGGATGTGGGATTCAGTCCCAGGACCCCGGGATCATGACCTCAGCCAAAGGCAGACTCTTAACCAACTGAACCACGCAGATGCTCTCAACATGAAGTAAATATAGAAACTAATAAGGAGATACTTTAATTCATTTCTCTACCAAAGCTTAAAGAAGATCCGTAGGTGAAGTGTTTCACTGCTCTTAATACAAAGAAAGGTTTTATTTCTGTTGAGCCATGCATTTGTCTTTCTCTTGGGGACTCAGTGAATCACAGAACTGCTCATGTTGGCCTGTTGTGTTGGTTGGGAGCTAGAAAACTACAGTGAAATTTGATCTTATTTACTTGTGCACATAGCTCCCTTAAATAAAGATCACATTTCTCAGCTTCTTTTACATCCAGGTATGGTCCTGTGGCTTAGTTATTGGTCAATAATATACAGATGACCATTTCCAGCAGTAGCTTCAACGAAGTCTCCTTTAAAGAGAGGGGGTAGGGACACCTGGGTGGCTCACTCAGTTAAGCGTCTGACTTCAGCTCAGGCCATGATCTCAGAGTCCTGGGATGGAGTTCCACATGGAGGCCCACTCAGCAGGGAGTCTGCTTCTTTCTCTCCCTCGGTCGCTCCCAGCCCCACTCGTGCCCTGAATCTCTCTCAAATAAATAAACAAAATCTTAAAAAAAAAAAACCAGAGGAGACAAGGCCTCTCCTCTCTCCCTAGTCTGTGTTCTAGTGCCTGGAACAAAGATGTGGTAGCTGGAAAACTGGCTGCCATTGCATCCTATGAGAATAAAGGTCCATCCTGGGGATAGGAGAGGTATGAGTGAGAAGCAGCTTTCTTTCTGGAGTCATCACACAAGCTTTGGACTGCCTACCTCTAGATTTCTTTTTTGTGAGAGAAAATCACACTTATGTCTTGTTTAAGCCACTCTTTTTTTTTTTTTTTCCTTGAGGGAGGTATTTCTTGTCGCTGAACTCTAATCTTATCTGACATACCTGGAATATAAATGTTCTCTGACTGTGATTTCATAATGAATAGCAGAACTTAAAAGAAAGGGAGTGAAAAGACAGAACAACTACTTTTTAGCCAACTTTTCAGTAAAACATCTATCCTACAAACACAGGAAACAACACCATTGAGGTAGGAACAAAAGCATGCAATGCCTTTGGAGTAGAGAGAATTTTCATACTCTTTTAAACTTATTCAGCTTTCCAGTATCTGAAAATGAATTTCTTTGAGACAGCTACTAATTTGTCTTCTACTTACAAAAGATTTGTCTTTGAAATGTGTCTTTACAATGAAAATTGAAATATAATGACAATAATAGCTGCCACTTA
Organism: Mustela nigripes; assembly: GCF_022355385.1. Taxonomy (NCBI): domain Eukaryota; kingdom Metazoa; phylum Chordata; class Mammalia; order Carnivora; family Mustelidae; genus Mustela; species Mustela nigripes. The sequence goes on along the minus strand of NC_081575.1, from coordinate 25,775,672 downwards.
TTATTATAATTTAATGTCTATGATGGGAGAAGCATTATGCTAGGTGTTTCACATATATTATCTCATTTAACCCTTACCACTACTCTACATAGTAAGAATTATTTGCCCATTTTACAGGAGAAACTCAGAAAAACCAAGTAACTTATTCGAGATCTCATAGTAACTTAGAAGTCGAGCTGGGATGTGAGTTCATTTCTGTCTGAATTTTTTTCTGTCCTGAATCTCTGACAATTTTCATAATTTTCTGACAGTCTAGGAAGAGGTGCTGGGATACTGCTCTGTATATGCTTATTGCCACTTTTCTAGATATTCAGTGCCAGTGCTGACAATGGAAAGGTAATATCTGAATCTGAGCAAGCCTCTCTGAATGGTATATTGAACAAGAGGTCTAAACCAGAAATCCCAAGACTTGCTTCTCATATTAACTATGGGCTTAATTAGCTGCATGATCCAGCATAAGTCATTCAACCTTTCTGGGCCTCAGTTTTCTCTCCTTATATAAAGAATGGGCAGAACTAGGTGTTCTCTAAGATCTAATCTAGTAAAAACATTCCATGATTATACCAGTAAGTCTGTCAACAAGGAAATGAACAAAAGGGAGTGTGCTGGAAAAGAAAGTAGGCAGTGGTATTTAGATTACTTTAAATGCTAGATGCTTGACATGCAGAATAAAATTCAAAAAATCAATGGACCTAGCAGAGAAGTGTGGGAAGCTCTTTTTGATTGTTGAAACTGTTTATTCTTGACTCCACTGTTAATTTGACTGCTATGGTTTCAGAAATATCTTTTGAACAAAACTTCTTAGAATGTTCTCCTAATGCACATTAACTGAAGCATTTTGGTAGCATGGAATGAACTCTTTTTAAGTTTGCTGGACTCTAATGTGTTTACCCATACTTCAGTAGAATGAATTCTTTAACTGGAAGTTAAACTTTTTATCCACTTAGAGTAAAAAAAATGGAAATTACTGAAAAATAGATTTTAAATGTGCACTTAGTTGAAAAACACATTTTGCAGATGTGTACATTGAGACCCAGAGTGGCTGAGTTGCCTAAGATTATATTGAGAGTCAGAGCTCTGCCAGGACACTGGAAGCATCTGCTGTATGTCAAGTTTTGGTGAGGGTTCAGAGGGGCAACAGATTATTAGCTAAACTTTGGGCTGATGCAGGACTGGATATCCATATTTGAAACCCATCTAGAAGACGATGTGCCTTACAAAGATAGACTGGAAGAAAATGATCTGTCTCAGGCTTAGGTCTGAAGATATTAAATAACTAACTTCCTCCTAGATTTCATGGCCACTAGTCAAGTTTCATGAGGGCGTGGAGCCCGAGTTTATATTATCTATATGGTCAAAAAAAACTGTGACCTGAGATTTTTAATTTAAAGTTTACCCTGATCTGTAGGAGAAGGGCTCCTGGCAGACACAAATGTAAATCCTCCCCAGGAAAATACTGGCTTCACACAGGACTGAGAGAAAATTTCAACATATTTGAACTCACAAGAAAAAAAATAACAGAAACAAGAAAGCAAGTTGTCATATGCAAGAGTTGATAGAAACGACAAAACACAGACCCAGACCCACAAAGACTTGACATGTTACATTCTCAGCATATTAAATAACTATTTCATATGTTTAAAGGGAATAACCAGAAACAGGATTAAAGAGGAAAATATTATCAAAAATCAATGAGGAATATTTAAAAAAAAACAAGTTAAAATTTTAGAAATAAAAAGTAATCACTGAAATTAAAAATTCAGTGGAAGTGTTAGACATCAAAATAAACAGAGCTGAAGAGACATTTAGTGAGCCAGAAGACAAATTTGAAGAAATTATCTATAACAAAGAAGCAAAGACATGGAAAATAGGAAAAAGAAGTAAATGACATAAAGGTCAGAGTAGGCAGTCTAATTGAACTTCCAAAAGGAGGTAATAAAGAATGTAGGAAAACCAAGGTTTAAAGAAATAATGACTAAATACTTCTTATGATTAATGGAAGACAAGCATCTTTACATTCAAGAAACTCAGCATGTCACAAGCAAGGTTTGAAAAAAAATGAATCTGCAGTGATCTTTAAGACAGGCTATTGCCAGCCAACTCTACGGCAATAAATTTGACAATCTGGAAGAAATGGATGCATTCCTAGAAACATATAAACTACCACAACTGAACCAGGAAGAAATAGAAAGCCTGAACAGACCCATAACCAGTAAGGAGATTGAAACAGTCATTAAAAATCTCCAAACAAACAAAAGCCCAGGGCCAGAAGGCTTCCCAGGGGAATTCTACCAAACATTTAAAGAAGAACTAATTCCTATTCTCCTAAAACTGTTCCAAAAAATAGCCAGCCTCAACTCTGAAGCATACAAAATCAAGTTAAGTTGTCCTGTATCTCAAAGCAAATTAGTTCCTTCAGCTATAAAATGAGGAAACTATTACCTACTCATACTTTATGGACAGTATGAAAGGGCTTCCCAGAAACCTTATTACCAGGTTACTGGGAATTTGGAAGCTTAGGTACAAGTCAAGTTTTTTATAGCAGATGCAAGACCCCATTCAGAATTGCTATGAGCTCCACCTAGTGTGAAAATGTACTGTCCTTAGTCTCTTTTTTTTTTTTTTTAAATTTTTTATTTTTTATAAACATATATTTTTATCCCCAGGGGTACAGGTCTGTGAATCACCAGGTTTACACACTTCACAGCACTCACCAAATCACATACCCTCCCCAATGTCCATAATCCCACCCCCTTCTCCCAAACCCCCTCCCCCCGGCAACCCTCAGTTTGTTGTGAGATTAAGAGTCACTTATGGTTTGTCCTTAGTCTCTCATGAAGGACTAAACCCTGTTCTTCCCATCCCTCTTCTTCTTCTCTCTAATGACTCAGAATCTGGAATAGTCCTTCAGGTATTTTGCAGACATTTTGTATCACCATAGATCAATGCGCAATCCAACATCAAATAATGACCCCCATATTATGTCCATAATGATGAAAGGAAGAAAATGAGTATATACGTATTTGGAGAAAAAATAAAAACCATCAGGTAAATGTAGGATATTTGTGTTTTAGCAATGAAAGTCTCATTTAATTTATTGGTGGGGGGGAGATATATGGGGTATATCTCCAATCATCTGATTTTGACATATGGAATTGGGACGTATTTTGATTCATTACCCATGTCCTGGCCACCAGTTTTGCACAACTGCATTCTGGCTTCCTTTAACCTCTCACAGCCTTCTCCACTATAATACATTTTCCACCTCCTCCTTCTGCCCTGACAGAGGACTGCCAGGCAGCAGGTCACCCTGTGCAGGGGGGCATCCAGCTCCCTATGGGATCCCACCTACAGGGCCAAATATACCTTTCAGATAGGCCCTTCGCTGTGTCCGAGTTCACTTCATGTAGATAAACAACCGAGAAAGGTGCCCACTAGCAAACGAACCCAGAATGCAGAGTAAGAGTCTGAGGAAATGAGAGGAATGTATTTCAAGTGAAGCACAAAATTTTCCTGTTTTCTTTAGATGCTGCTATAGATGTGTAAAAATGTATTCCTTATTAGTGACTATACTTTAACCATGTAAATAAGCATACCTCTTCACACTCATGCTTACTTACATTTTCTTGCCTCACAATTACCACCTTATTTAAATATATGTCTCTAGTTTGAAAAGCAATTTTAAAGCTTTAATGTCCTAGAACAGTCGGTAGTTAGCTCAGATTTACAGAGAGGCAGTTGCAAACTTACCTCTCTGTGCAAACTTGTTAAGTTGTCAAAAGTTCCACCGGATTTTGCATTGCTGCCTGCTAAGGCTGGCATTACAGGTGTGGTTTTCATGGTCTCAGAACAAAATGTAAAAGATGTATTTTGAAAACATTTGATATTTGTTGTGCTTTGAATCACCTGACTATATCTATATCTATCTATCTATACACACACACATATGTACATACATACACAATTTAATGGTCATTAAATGAATTCTCTTTTATAAAGATATGGGATTTTTGAATAGGAGAACATTTTGGGGCTCAATTTCTATTTTTACTTGAGACAAAAAAAGGCTTAGGGGGTGACTATCTCTGAGTGGGACATGTTGCTAGGAAATCATAATAATAGCGTGATTTTTTTCTACTTCATACCTCTCTCAGAGATATATCTGTGGATTTAGTCTTACATACTCAATTTGACTTGTAATTCTCTTAAGAATGGTTTTGGGTTGTATTTCTAGTGCCTCCAATGAACTTCGCTTACTGATTCAACAATCTAGAGTTAATGTTTTGACCTCACTGTAGTGTTAATGCTGTAGCCCCTGTATCTATCAGGTTTCTTTTTTTTTTTTTTAAATCAATCAAATCAGAACCACCTGAAGGTTTATTCTTCATTCTTTTACTGAATAGAAAAGGATTTACTTTAAAATAAATTTGATCAGAGATTGTCATACTTTGAATAGCAAGTTAATAGAATCTATGTAGGGATTAGTCACAAGCTTTTTGTCCTTGTAGGCTGAAAAGCACTATAAAACCTTCTATCATGTTTCAGTGGCTAGCTGTCTATATTCGAGCTTTTCTTTAAGTACAGGGAATTTGTAGCATTATGATATGCTAACATTGTTTGCTAATTAACAGAAACATTTCTTCTGAGACCTCAGCTACTGTTCCTAAGAAATTCAGGTGTGTATCCAAAACCAAATAGGGAAAAGCACCTGCAATGCTAGGCTCTAGTTATTTTATATATGAGTAGATTTTTCTCTTCACTGGCATGATGAATGGCTACATAGTGCTGCCCATAGCGTGTGCATTACATTTTGAACAAAGCTTCTTTGTCAAATGGCATTTATGACCCTGCTGTTTCTGTAATGTCTGTAGGAAAAATACAGTGTACACACTAATCATTTCAAATGGTCTGATCGATACCTAGAAATTATAGGAAAGTGATACATTGTATGTGGTAGACATGTATGGTCAGATGAGAATCTTTTGATTATTGGCACTTTCAATAAAGGGGAAAACTAATAATGTTTTTTAAAGCATACAGTCTTTGTATTATCAAGGAAAGTTTCCCTGGAAAAAATAATTATATGAGCCTCTTACAACTTCCTTCTCTAATTACCTGTTTTATTAGTAGACGCAGATCACATCCATTAGGGAACACTTAAAAACATAATGAGACATTGTTATAATGAAGATATATATATACACACACATATGTGTGTGTGTATACGTGTACCTCAATAAATAGAGGCAAATTCTCAAACAACATGGTCTATATATCAAAGCATGGATGTATTTATAATGAAAACAAACCTACAATTAATATTTTCTCACCACAAACAATATGGAGCTAAGAGTTTATGGACTGTATCCATGAACCATTCATAATCAGTGTCAAAAGCTCAATATACAGGATCAAGAATCATAGATCTCAGTGTTGGAAGGGGCCTCAAGGGCCATTTGGCTAATCTACCATTTCACAAATGAGGCAGCTGGTACTCCAAGAAGTTACGCAAGTTATTCAGGGTCATTGTGCTGTGACTATACCTAAACACACATACATATACTGTCATGTCTCTGGTGGACAAGATGGCCACATGTCACAGACTAGCCTGAAAACAAATATCCTTACAACAAAGCCTTATGGGATCTTCAGGAACTGACCCCGGATGTGTGGATGGGGTACACAATGATAGTACCTCATATGGCTTCTGCTGTATAGCAAATAGAATGTTCAGAAATATCTCAGAGCTGAATGCTCCATCTCTCTCTAGCTGATTAATCTACTTCTAAGATATAGTATAATGAGAGAGGATCACAGTAGAGAGGAGCAGAGTTGTCCTCTCTACGTGAATGCTTACCTTCTATGAATTTCGCTGCCAGTTATCTATGAGTAACAATAGATGGGGTGGCTCAGAGGAAGTTTCATCAAGGAAAGAGGACTACAAAGCTCTGAACTCTGCTTTTATGTTCCCCCTCAAAGACTACGTGACCAGGAGAAGCCAGATTTTATGAAAGAAATATAGTAAATGCACTTTAAAATGACAATAGTAGAGGTTAGGGCCAGTAGCCTTAGCATAGGTTAAATGTATTACTGAGATTTCATGGCAAGGAGTTCCGTTTTAAGGGAGCGTGATTTGACCTGTGGTATATCCAAATCTCAACCATGTTATAACAAGCTTCAATTGTATCCCTCTTGAGGTTTTTTAAAAGACTAATGAGTTAACCTTTGTGAACTACCATGAGACCCTCAGGTGAGAGAAACCTATATCAAGTATCAGTTCAGTGCTGCTAACAATACTCAACGTACCTGCAAACAGACCGAAAGTCATCAGTAAACTATCCACGGCAGTCCTCTTGGTATAGGAGCAGCCCAGATAACATGCTAACAGCTAAGCTTCATGCGCTTAGAGGAAGAAAATGATCAATGGCAAAGAGCCTATCCACCTTTGAAATGACATGATCCATTATAAGAATCAGATGTTAAATTCCTTCCTGTACTGAGCACACTCAATTAAAAGTCTGCACAGTGAGATCATCTTGATGGTTAAATATGCTCTGTGGGAACAACCTTTATGGAGCTTAAAAATCACAGAAGGACTATTCTTACTGTGGCACTAGAGACTTGGAAGGCATTTCCTTCCCCTATTTTTCAATTTGGTAGTTTTATTAGGAAGGTTTTTTTTTTTGCCTGAGAGGCTGCTGAGTTTTGGGTCATACCTATCCGCTCTTTTGCTTCTTTGAGCAAGAGATGCTTCTAAGTGTTCTTTTTCTATTGGGTCCAGAATGGATGAATGTGGCTTTCATCTAGGATCTCTGGACAAAAATGTATCATTTGTGCACTTGATATTTGATGCCCTTCATCTCCTTGAACTTTCCCTTTTCTGTAAGTTCATCTATTCACCGGAGTCCCAGCTCCTATCTAACTCTTCCTTCTTCCTTTGGCAGGGGTGAGGATGGAGGGCTGAGAAGAATGTCAGGCATGGAACAAAATCAGCAGAACCAGTTTCTATCTGCAGGTTTGCAACCAGCCAGGCTGTTGGTCTAGGATGAGCTATTTAACCTCTCTGGCTCTCAGGTTCCTCATGTTTTAAAAACTTGAAACATGTTCATTGTTGTTTTTTTCCCTACTCTTGTTTATTGAAGTAATCTCTCCACCCCACATGGGGCTAGAACTCACAACCCCAAGATCAAGAGTCGCATGCTCTTCCGGCTGAGCCAGCCAGGCACCTCCACTGTTCATTGTTTACTGCTTGTCTCACCCCTGCCAGACTGCAAGCCCCAGTAGCACAGGAATCTTTATTCTCCTCACTGATGGGTCCCAAGATCCTAGCACACGGTACATAGTAGGTGCTCAATGAAAACTTGTTTCATAAATAAATAATACACTTGTCTGTTAGCGGTGTCATCACCATTCATCCAGTCTCCCACTGTAGACATCAAAGAGTTAGTGAAAATTCCTACCTGCCCTAACACATTTCCAGTAACGAGGTCTCCTAGCTACTTTCATATCCATCCTTTTGCCTCCATCTGTGCTTAAATTCCCTTATATCAAGTTTTCATCACTTTTCACTATATCCTCCAAACTACTTTCAGAGTGATCATTTTAAAATACAAACACAGTTAGGGTACCTAGGTGGCTCAGTTGGTGAAGCACCTGCCTTCAGCTTGGGTCATGATCCTGGGGTCCTGGGACCGAGCCCCACATTGGGCTCCCTGCTCAGTGGGAGTTGGCTTCTCCCTTCCCTCTGCCTCCCCCCGACTCACACTCTTTTTCTCGCCCTCCCTCTCAAATAAATAAAGGAAATCTTAAATAAAATAAAATAAAATAAAATAAAATAAAATAAAATAAAATATAAACATGGTTATGATATTAACCTCTTTAAACCCCTTCAATGGCTTTCCCATTGTCCTCAGGCTCAAGTCCAAACTCATAGGTGTGGTATACAGTCTTTTGTGACCACTTCCTAGACCTTCAGATAATGTGAAATACACCTTGTGCATTGCTTCTCTCTCTCTTTTAGAGCACTTAAGTGAGAGACATTTAAAAATCTTTGTTCACAATTGTCTCCTCAGCTATGGCTATGTTTTATCGCCTCACATGCTGCCAGGGACATAATAGGGGCTCAGTAAATGTCTGGCAAATGAACAAGTAAGTGAGGAGGTTAGACCACTGCAGTGGCTTTCACCGATGGGCAAACCATTTAATGTCTCTGTGCCTCCAAGTATTAGAATCTCCAGTGATGCTGAGGCAGAAGGACTAGAAACCACCATACCTATGAAACACTGAAGCAGATGTCTCTACACTTTCTTCCACACCTATTCTTCTATGGGACTATCACTTTTCCTCATCATTTGATTTGTTTGGGTGGGTAAGGGGGATTTGAGATGAGGGAAGAGTGGGGTAGGGTTTAGGGTAATTCATCTGGAAGGGGGGAGGGGCAAGTGTAGAGGCATGTTTATCATTAGTCCTTTCTTCCTCCTGATTTCTGCTGATAGGATTGGTGCATGTCTTTGTGTATTAGGTGGAAGAGGTGGACTGAGGAAAAAGAAACTCTCAGCACAATGAATTTCATGTTGATTCATTGGAAATACAAATATTTGAATTTGTACAACTGGTGATTAGTATATCGCCAAAGGTTTTGCCCAATTCTGAGGCACCAGAAAAAGCACATACAGATGTGAGTGGCCTTAGGGAGAAATTGTACGATACAGAATCACTATTCAATCAATAAATACAGTACAGTGGTTAAATGTTTGGAATGTGAAGCCAGAATACCTCAGTGCAAGTTTAGGCTCTGATAACTACTATGCAGTTGACTTTGGACAAGTTAATTTAACCTCTCTGTGTCTCAGCTTCCTCCTTTGTAAGTGGGCACAATGACAGGACTTACCTCACAGGTAAGAGATTTAAAAAATGTTATGGAGATTAAAAAAATACATGTACAACACTGAGAATAGTGCCTATTAGATAGCAATTATGTGAGTGTATGCTTTAGTAATAATGCAAATGTTAACATTCTTGTTTTAAACTTGAAACTCTAGACATACTATGTCTGACACATGAAAGGTTGGAAGGGGTTCAATAACATTTAGCAAGTAAATCAGTACTCAGTTTAGAGCCGCAACACCCAGCTACTTTCTTTCTCTAACCATCTTCTAGTTTGTTCTATGTGTCTCTTCCACCAGACTATAGGCTTCTCCTGTGCAAGAACCACATCCATCTGGTTTGCCACTACAGCCCCAGCAACCAAGCACCTCGCCAAGCACATAGCAGGCACACATACATCTGTTCCGTAAATAAATGAAACTCTCAGCATTTTAGTCTGCATTTTAGTTATTATTACATTGTCTTTATCACTTTATCCATTTCTGAAACTATAAATTACAATCCTCTGTCCCATATTATTTCTATGTGAGGCAACACAATTTTGTAAAAAAAATTATGTTAGAATTAATGCTCTTAACAGAGGGATTTTCTTGTTTCTTTACAGCATGAGACTATAGATTTTTTGGTTCACAAACAAATTCAGTGATATAAGAAGTCTCATAGAGCTTCTCATCTTTCCTGTTTAGCACATGGCATTTTATATCCTCCAAAAAATTCATAGGCAGAGGTTCCATAGTAGTTATTGTTTATTAATTCTACTCATTTAATGTGCACATGACCTGAGGATAAGGAAGAAAAGTATAAAGAATGACCCAATATTTTTAGTTTAGGTGGTGGAAAAACAAATCATGTACACAAATAACTATATCACGATGCCAATTTTTTGCAATTACTCTCTTGCAAGGAGTACGGTAGGGTTTTAGAGGCTCCTCTCGATGTGATCAGGAGAGATTTTATAGAATAGTTAAAACTGTAATTTGTCTTGGTGGGTGTGTTGGATTTTCATAGATGGAAAGGTAGCTCAGCATTCCCTGCTGAGGAAAGGGCACAAAGAGAATGTGAACGTGTGATATGTTGGGAGTGAGCAGAGCATATGAGAACCCTTTTGCAGAAAGAGGCATTTATGCAAGAAGCAGAAGTAGAAGACAGTCTGGAGACAGAGATTTGGAATAGTTTTTGGTGGGCTTTTGATATCAGCCAAAGATATTTGAAGTTTATCTCTAGACAGTGGAAATCTACTGCTGATTTTAAGGTAGGGGATAGGAAAAGGACAGCCAAGTTGTGGGAATAGTAATTGGGTGGCAATATGCCAAGGAGTTCCTAGAGTTCCTGAGCTTAGTTCCGTTTTTTAGGGATGGAACGCCCAGCGGAAATACTCAGCAGCTGACCGGAAATGAAGGATTATTTGAGTTTGAGGGAGATACCGATTTAAAATAACCTGTAGAGAACCGACAGTGGGAGGCATGGGAAAGGATAAAATGACTGCAGGAAAATGCAGAATGAGGACAGAGGTTCAAATCCAGATTGACAGCAACAAAAGATATAATTACGAGTCCAGTAGTATGTTGTTTATGAAAACCCAGTCAAATACTAGCCTAGGAAACACTTGGAAGTCCCTTATGACCCATGAAGGCATACAGATCAGACTTTGAGAAGTGCCACCGTAAGACAAAGACCAATGAGGATTTGGGAGTGTAGGAAGGAAGAGAAAGAGGGAACTCCAATGTACCTGTTGAGCAGTCAGATCCTGTCCACTTGGGATCACAGCTGCACACTCCAGTATCCAGAAGAAAAGTGCCGTGTCCTGAGCACTGCTCTTGACAAATAGGAAGTGGGGTTTCACAGTTGACTCCTCCCCAACCAGTAGAACAGTGACATTCTCCTTTTACACAGATGCCATGGCTGGAACACATTGGGTCTAAGCAGTCCTCTGAAGGTGCCAAAAAGGAGGAAAAAAGAAAAAAGTTAACAGGTGTGGCCTATATACCTTAGGACAATGAAACTGAGATACGCACACTGATTTCCTACTATGTCATTAATACTGTTTTAATTAGGTAATAACATGTCTCATGCAAAGGCTGGATTCAAACCAGAAGAATATTAACACTTAAAAATATGGGAGGGTATCATTAAGGCTGAATCCTAAAATTAGAAGACGAAGGAAGTGGGGATCACAGCTGCACAACCTGGTTAAGTGGCTGCCTTCGACGCAGGGCATGATCCCAGTATCC
>NC_081575.1:25659380-25764455 GCF_022355385.1 Mustela nigripes | reverse complement strand
TGCCTCTGCCTGCCTGTGCTCTCTCTCTCTCTCTCTCTCTCTCACTCAAACAAATAAAAAAATAAAATCTTTTAAAAAAAAAAAAAGAGTCTCTCTCTCCCTCCACCCCAAAAAAAGAAGACAACGAAAACCATACATCTGTTGTGTAAAACTGGAGCAATGTGTAGTACTCCCACACATATGGGTGGGTGTACCAGTGTGGGCCTTTGATAGGGATTCCTCAGCTTTGTAAAAACGCCAAAGAATTTTTGGGGAGTCCTTCCTTGTCTTTTTTGAAATTGGAATTACAGCTCTGAGAAATGGTTTTCACTTGATGTGACTAAAGAAGGTATACATAATAATTATACAGAGAATATAAAATAAATAAGTAAATACATAAAATATACAAATATACTACATACAAAAATGTGTCTACAAATATAAAAATATATAAATATATAAAATATTAAAACATACATATCTTTTTATAAAGCTTAGATCATTAGGTATTAAGTGACCTGACTGCTGTTGTGTGAAAACATGCAATATAATGAATTTATTATAATCTTTCATTAATTTCTTGGAAACACTGAAAATGCAACATTGTAAGCATAATTTTAAAAATTATTGAAGTTTTTTTTTTAATGCCTTTTCCTTCCATCAGGATGCTGTGACATAGTTTTCAGTATTCTAGAATATCACAGACACAATTCTATTTATCTCTGATTCTGTGAGTTTGGAAATTTTTGGACACATTCTAACAAAGGTATAAACTCTCTTTTTTCTTTTTTAAAGATTTTATTTATTTATTTGACAGAGAGAAATCACAAGTAGGCAGAGACAGAGAGCAGGAAGCAGGCTCCCTGCCAAGCAGAAAGCCCGATGCGGGACTCGATCCCAGGACCCTGAGATCATGACCTGAGCTGAAGGCAGAGGCTTAACCCACTGAGCCACCCAGGCGCCCCCAAAGGTATAAACTCTTAAGAGTAGATCTCTGTTTGCCTTGGGGAAAATTGTTTTGTGCTTTTACCTGAGTGACCATTCCAGGGGAAATGACAAGGTTGATTTCAGATTTTCTATTCTCCCAATACAAATAAGATGAGACTAAAATAAGTCACCATAATGAGGACGTATGCTTTAAATTACTTTTCCCGCAGTGAAAACAGTCTGATAAAAACCTGCCTTCAATGGCAAGACAGGTCTGGTCTTGGGTGTGGCCTACTATCATGGAACAGAGTAAGCGTAACTAAGCATTATTATAATTAGTGCTATTGCCATTACAATTAACCCCAAATCTCAAGGTCTTAGCACAATTCTTTACTACCTGAGCTAATCAGCAAATAAATACTAAAAGGTACATCTACTTTGATTTTGTTCATTATTTGGAGTGGAAGGGAAAGTCTAAAAGTACAGAATATTGTTTTAGAAGGAGGTCATTTTGTTATATTAAAACATAACAACTTTAACAAATAAAATGAGATTTAATTTAGTATAATTTATTTTATTAAAAGGCCACCTTCAATGATTAACTAAGTCACTTAGATCAGAGGCATGAAGTCATATGGCTGAATGGGCCAGGACTACATGACATAGACAAACTGATCGGAAGAAGCCAGTGTGATACTTCCAGCTAAGTGACTGGAAGTATCCAGTTTAACAGAAACTGTTGCTTCTTTGTTCCAGGTAATCATCACCACGTAGGAACATGGTCCCGGTATTACCAGATTTTCCAGTTGTTCAAGAGACGGCAAAAGAGAGGTTTTTATAGGACACTTCTCTGTTTTTATATTTTGGCAAGTGGATCACATTAAAACAACAGCAACAAAAACACTACCGCTATCACCACTGTGTGAACCAAACAAAATCCATCCATAAGCCCAGTTCAGCCTGTGAGTTTCTAGTCTGTGGTCTGATTTAAATATTCTTTTCTACTGTATTTGACAAGTTCATACTGTTAAATATGGTGAGCATTCTTCCTTGCTATCTTGGTTATTGCACAAATTTTCTTAGCGATCCCTAGAAGGGAAATGTAAGCTAAGCCATTTTTCAGTTGCTCCCAAATTTTGATTAGAAGGGTCTAAATTAATTTGGTCAAACATTTTCATTACAAACTGTAGGTGTTGTGAGAGATACCATGTTTTGGTGACCATGCATATGTCCACATAACATCTGACTTTACAACTTAAATATAATGACTGTGGTTGGATCACCATAAAAACAATGTCCAGAGGTACTCTTGTACCCTGTCTAGGCCCAACACCATTCATTGGAACAGATATAATCTTCACACCAAAAGTCTATACTATTGCTAACGGGAGGTGGGAAGCTAAATTCTTTGAGCAAAATGAGATTAAACCCTTTAGAATGCTGTGTAATTGTCTTAATGAGCCATCTTTAAAAAGCAATTATAGTGCATTTTCAGCAGCTTCTTTCCTGAACAACAGTTGTGATGAGACCATCTCCCATGGTAATGGTTTAATATTATTTCTGAAATCAGTCTTATTTGAGGAATGTGGCATGAAAAGGTCTGATTACTAGTAAACTTATTTTCCAATGTGTCTCTTTAAATGAGAAAACTATTGCCATTTCAAGCTACGTTTGTGCATGTGTGCATAAAGGTTCCTTTGGGGTGAATTGTAACATAAAGGCACTGCTTTGAAACTCATTAGTGGTAAGTTGGCTTCCTTAGGCACGGAGGTCAAGTTTCAGCATGAGTTATGTAAAAATAAATAATATAAAGCAATGATAATAATGGTAATTACAAATTGCTCCCAAAGAAAACATTCAATGAAATGGTTCCAAATGTGCATATATTATTATTTTTATCATGTGCTTTAAAGTAAGATGGAGCCTAATGTACTGTGTAATAATGAAAGTATATGAATTAACACCTAATATCATCAGTATGGAAATTTTCAAGTTATAAAACAGTGTTAGAAATGAGGGGGGGAAGCACCATTTTTCCTTACCGATCTGCAAGTATCACAGACACAGCCTCATGTTAATATCAGAGACTGTCCGAAGAGACGTGAACTCCCCCGACTCCAGCCCTCTGCTTCGTGTACTAAAGACATATTGAACATTTACAGCTTGCAAAGATGACTTGCATCTCTACTAAAAGCACACAATGACACCTGGACAGTTTGGGGAGAGAAAAGCCTGAAGCAAGAGATGAAAATGGGGCTCTGACCTTCCTCACATATTTCTCCTTTGTAGCCTGGCACACAGATGCAGACTCCCATGATGCAGGTGCCGTGACCGAAGCATGTTGGGTCGATGCATTGCTCTTCTGGAACGTCGCACTCTGGCCCCTTCCAGCCATTTCGGCAGACGCAGTGTCCTTTCTCGTATTCTCCATTCCCGCCACACAGCACAGGGCACGAATCTGAAGGTTGGCAAATGAACTTGTAGTGTTCTCAGAAAGCTTTTAAAATCTCCGAAGGGTCAATTCTCTATTGATTTCTTGTATAATATTTCAGGCAAAAATTTGTATTATTTTTTCTGTCTTAGCCTTTATTAAATAGGCAAGTGTCTGGTATTGCTAACAGAATTTTCCTTATAGGAGTGGAGTAAGGATAAGTGACAAAAATATAAAAATTATGTCAGGAATTTGCCTTTGATTTCACCTATTATTATTATTATTATTATTTCAAGCTAGGGTTTTTTCCTCTTAGGCCTTTTCTTCCTCAGACAGATTTTTCCACTTTTAGAAAGAAAAACCCCCAAAGTGTAGAAACTGATAAATAGGGAAGTTATTCATATTATAAAATGTTATCCTTAAAAAGTTATACATTTAAATAGATTTATGCTGGACAGATGTCTACTCCCATGACACCACGTGCAGACCTTTATTAGAATACTTTGCTTTGCCAATGTTGGTTCCCTCTTAAAACTATGGGCTCTTTGAGGGCAGGGCCTGAATCTTTTGTCTTATTCAATTTTTAATACCAGCCGTCATCTTTATTTCTCATCCCCAGACTTGCAAGACCTATCATGCTCCTGGGAAGCCAGCAAGTGCTATAGAATTCTCAGCTGTGCAGAATTTAATCTAAGGAAACTGAGTGGCTGGGAAACCTGAGATTAAAGCATTAGCAGACTGAGAACTGTAAGAATATACTGAAAATGAGCAGAAAGCATCTCTACGGTAATAACTGTAAGCCTATGGGGAAACACAGTGTGACATACCTAAAGCTTTTCAATAATTAAACTTTGGCAAGTCTAGGAAACAGTAAAGTTTGCCAAGTTTAACTTATGGCTCGCCAGTTTTTACTTTCTAAGGCTACTTACCGGTTTGGTGACTGCCTGTTCCTTCTGGTTTACATGGGTCTGTGTATAAGCAGTTACAGATGTCCTAGGTACAAATTCCACCTGTTAGGCAACCCTGACTATTTCACCTCTTTGAAATTGTTACTTTGCCCAATAAACCGGGAAAACAGTAGATCTGCCTCACCGGGCTATCACAGTAAGTATGAATCTGAAGAGGTAACAGAGTGTTTAGAACAATGTCTGGCAGGGTAAGTACTCAGCTCTTGGTTGTGGTGGTGGTGGGGGGGTAGATGCTGCTGCTGCTGTTGTCACTACTACTGCCACTTCTCTTCCTCCTCCTATTGCTACTGATCCTGAGTTCTCAAAGGACACATATTTCCCTAAACCAACTGGAGTAACAGAGCAACATTACCTCTTGCACAGTCAGGCCCAAGGAATCCTGGAAAACAATGACAATGGCCAGAGATACACTCTCCATTTCCATTGCAATTGGTTGAGCAGTCATCCATTATTTCTAGTAATGGAGAGAAAAAGAAAAAAAAATGAGTAAACGTCAGGCTGTAGTGTCCTTAATTTTTTTTTTTTTAATTGCAAGAACTCTGGGCTTGTAACGGTCTTGCCCTGTACTGTCTTGGAGCACTTACTATTTAAAATCAGATGCCAAAGATTTTTGCAAGATGTCACATGCAGTACCAAATTATTAAAAGGGCCCTGAAATTGCTGAATTAGCTCTTCAAGAGTGAAACTAAAAACCAACCCTTATCTCTAAAGTACATAAAGGGTCTAGATGAATTGTATTCTTATGAGACATTCACAACAAAGCTAAAAATGTCCTAGGATTATAGGACATTTCTCAAAAGCGAAATGGGCTTAAAATTGCAACTCAAAAGACTCAAGTCTACTGTTTATTTTTCAAATTTAGGTTGTAGCAAATAAAAAATTTTTTCTCTAGTATCTTAAAATGTTTGATCTACCATCTTGACAGCTTAAATATGATAATCAGTATTTCATTTTCATTAATAAGTGACAATGGAAGGCTTTTAAAGTAAGTGTTCATATTAAATTCACCACCACTAAAAGCATTAGAACCTAAGTATTTTGTTGAGAAATGCTTTCTTGACTGTAAATGCTTATCAGTTCTCTGCCACTAATTTCCCTTCAATCCATTCTTAGAGAAGAATAGGCTTCAGGGGAATTGAGAAGGCTTTGAAGGTGCCCATAGGTAGTTCTGGTGACATAAAGATGTACAGTGCGATAGAACTTTGATAAGTCTTGTGGTAAGTAACTTGGCTGAAAGGGTATGATGTTACCCAAAAGTCAGACGCTGACAAAAATTATTTCTAGTTTAGAATTGTATTTGAATATAATAAAATCAAATTCCAAGTCCATGAACTATTACGGCATGTATGCTTTCTTCTTTCAGTTTTTTTTTTTCTTAAATAATCTTCTCATTACTCCTTCTAGAAGTTTTCCATACTTAGCATTCTTGGATTCAGAGTTTTATGTTCTGGCTCATTAAACTCATACTTCTCGTATGTACCAATTTTTCCTTTTCAATCCGAATTATCTACTTCTTTTAGTTTCACCTGCATAGGCTATTTCCAATTGGAAGGAGATATTCTAGGAAGTGGTCTTGGCATCTTCCGCTCAGCTACGAGAATTTATAATGAGGGTCGAGAAATAACATTTCTTCAATTGTGGCCTTTTGACCACCTGTATCAGGAGGATCACCTGAGGCACTTAAAATGCAGAAACCTAGGCTTCATTCCAGATTTACTGAATCTGAAGGATGCAGCTCAGGTGACCCTGCAGATGCTCATCGTATTAAAGCACTGAGAACCAATGCTTCATACAGTAAACTTCCATAGTTAGACAACTGCTGATCTAGACTTCGAGTTCTGCCTTGGGTAGAATAAAACAGGAAGAATGTGGTATCTAGTTTATTTGCGGAATTCTTAGAAAGCTGAGAATGAATCCAGTGGCAGAGGAGATTCTTCTTCTCTCCCCCATGTGAATATATCACATGGCTCCTCGCAGGTTTATGATAATCTGTTCTCTGATCCCTGTGTTTGAAAACTGAACTGGATAAGAAATTTATATGTGGCATTTGCTGAATTACAACTGGTCTGGCAGGAATGGAGCATTTGACAAAGAGCTATCCATTTTTAACTTATTAAAACATTAGTTATTTTCATAAAATCATTAATTTATTTAAAAGGTCATTATGAAGAGGCACAGAGTTTTTTTCATTCAGAGATGGAACAATCATTTCTCTATTTTCTACTTAATCCATCTTTCTTGTACCAAGCTATAGTGGCACTTCTTAGATCTACATTTGGATTTCCCCTGCCCTGGATGGTTAATAGGAGGCCATGGAGGACACATTCAAAGGTAAATACTGTTGAATTCAATTTCAGACAAGCTCCTATTGACAACTTTATGGAAGTGGCCTTGTGGGAATTTAGCTATTGTAGGAAAAAATGTTTAATAAAGTTTGCTATCAAAATAAATAAAAATCCCTCCATCTTATTGACTTATCTAAGGTCTGTCCCTGTTGCACAGAGCTTAACACCAGCAATGCAAGTGAGAAGAGAAGTCAATATAGGGAGGTTCTGGAAGCTGCCACCTCCACCAGGTCTGAAAGAGACACTGGGAGGAGGATGGCTACAGCAGGAGCATGTAAGTAACCAGAGGTGAAAAAGAATGTGTTTTTCTATTTACGTTGGCCTCGGTGAAATCTTGCCTTCTGTCTTTTTAATCTTACTTCAGAATCACTTCCTTGACTGCACTTCATTAGACTTGAGAAGGATTTTAAAGGTCTGTGCATAAAACTCTGTTCTTCTAGAGTCTACAGCCCCTTGGTATCTGCATCTGCACTGATGATGGGTTTTGCTTCTGGCAGGTTTTCTTATGGGAGAAACTAAAGGTAATGAATAGTCTGATGGAATAATTTTGGTACAAAGGGCATGGGCTTTGGAATCAGACATACTGGATGTCTCAAATTTCAATTTTGCCATTTGCTGGCTGTGAGAGTCTATCACATTATTTACTCATTCCAAGCCTCCATTTTCTTATTTATTATATAAATATCACTACACCTATACTATCAGGGTTGTGATGAGAATCAAACAAGGTAACTGAATGTAAAGCATCTGGTACAGTGCTTGGGGGCAGAATGGCACTCCATAAGTGGTATATATTATCATGTTACAGAGCAAGTTGGCTAAAGATTAGGGGATATTGACAACTCTGTCTACACTACTAGAAAATAATATATATTAATATAGGCCAGCAGCTAGCCTATATTAGTCATTCAATAAATGTTGGTTGTTAATACTGTCCTGATCCTTATTAGTAGCAAACCAAATATAGTTAAGATCAATCAACTGATTCTCACATTATCATGAGAGAATGAGTAGCATTTAGCATAGCTAAATGCATACAAACCTTTAATTGTTTAATCAAATATATTAGCCTCTTTTTACTCTAATTAAGATAAATTATAAAAACAAAAAAATGGGGAGAATATAGAATAAATAACTTAATACCTTTGATTTTTTTTTTCAGAAATTTACTTGGAGTCTTTTTAAGTGGAATTGCAGAATTTTTTCTGTTGCTTCAGGAGAAGTAAAAACAAAAAAGGAAAAAGCAAATACTTTGTTGCATAGGATACTGACAGCTTGATATGTGGATAATAGGAATTCTATCTCAAAGGTTAGCTTCTTTTGGGGGGGAAGTAAGGGAGGGGAAAAATCTTCAAGCATGTTTCTGGGTCTATTGATTTTTGAAAGGTTAATAGTTGGGTTAGTGTTTTAAGTTGGGCTTATTGGTAAGGATACCAGGAAGGGAGAAAATCTTCACAAATGTTTTAGATCTTCTAACTACTTGACTTCTTAGGAGAAACTCAACCTCTCATAACTCATTGGCATTTGCATGATGAGAATTGGGCCTTGACAGAAAAATACCATGAAAGGTGTATCTATTAAATTTGCTCCATTAATTCTGTGAGCATTGCAAAATAGTGTCATGACTTAAAATATTTTTTTCTATTTTAACAAATACGTTGTCTTTTGAAGATGCGAAATCAGTGGAGTTTTTCTCTAGGGGAAAAATCATCAGTGGATTTTTATAGCCTTTCTGATTATTTTAGAGGAGAGTTTTTGATAATGTTATGGCTAGAATACCATTTTCTACTGACTCAAGGTCTTCAGCATCAAGTAAAAATAGAATGTAATTGTTATAAAGAGCAGATGGTATATCTATTAACAGTCAACACATCTTCCTAAACATATGGTTGAACAGGTTAACTAAAGGATAAAGTGGTGAGAGTTGTATAGGAAACTGACAGCTGTAAAATATTTTCCCTTCTTTTTAAAGACATGTGTTTTAGGAAATATCACACAATAAAATACTGTGTGATGTTTCCCCTCAGGGCTCAAAAAGTCTAAAAGAAAGGACGTTGAGTGACCTGTTATTATCCCTGAGACTCTTCTCTAAATACCCTTAGGTTGTGTTTTGAAGGCATCGTCATTCTAGAACCAGCTGTTCTAAAGAAGAACTAGACTGATGCTAGTTTTTCCACTTCAAAAACCTTTTATTGCCTTTTCTTTTCCAATAGCTCTTGAGTTAACAGAGATTTTCTTGCTTACTCCCTATTTCATTGAAGTTGTTCATCGATGCAGCCCTGGTAATATTATCATCCAGGTAATTATTCCTATTGAAAACATAAAAAAAAAGGTACATGGCAAGTATTCTACAGTAGTGGTGCAAATAATGGAGCATTTAAAAAATCGTAATCAGCATTTAAACATTAATGACAACAATAATAAAAGTCTTTCTCATAGTGACCTATCTTGAATAAGGACTTTAAGGTAAAATGAGCAGTGAGTTTAAACAACATCTATATTACTTTATTTTTTTTTAACATCTATATTACTTTAATCACTCATCTCTTTCTAGAACTATGCTGTTAATTCAATATAATAGTCAAGGCAGCTTACCGATTGCTGTGGTTAACACAAACACCTGCTCCATCTTTTTTCCATCATTGTAAAATGCCAGATACCAAGGCCCTTGGTCCATATACTCTATGAAACCGGTCTCCTGCAGTGAAGTTAAGATCAGGTTCCGAGGCGAGTGCTGGGTATCATCAGAGCCCTTGGAGTCCTGCTTGACCAGTTGTTTTCCATCCATCAGTTTTACAAAATCAAACTAGAACAAATACACACACAAATATAAGCCACTACTTTTACTTCTAGACTAATGAAAAACATTAACTTAAATTGCCCTATTTCTACTTCATACTTCTCTGAGGAATGCAAAAGAAGAAGTTATTCTTTCTTAAGTATACTCAAGCCTGGTTCTGAAAAAAAAACCCCACTATATTTATAAATACCATAAACCTTTCAGTTTATGTATTTATTAGTATTCAAAATAATTGTCTAAAAATAAGTAAGCCAAGGAATAGAAAAGAATCTTATTTAGTATTAGGCAAGAGAATCTTGGTATTTTACTGAAGTATCAGACAAAAGATATTCGAAACCACACATTTCCCTAAAAAATGTGACCATGATCTTCTCTACAAATTCAAGAATTTTATAGTTTTTAAAACAACTAAACAATCTAAAATTTGAGAACATTCATCATAATTTACTACCTTTGTGGTAGCATATTTAAATATTCAAAAGACTCCCTCCTTTTTTCCCCTAATCAGTGGACAAGCACATGGCACACATTTCCTTGGGCATTTTTTAAAAGGGGGTTACATTTGAATGGCATTTTAATTCCCTGCCTATTCCCATCCAGAAGGTAAGGTTTGGACTGAAGTCATATCTGTTGAAAAAAAAAAAAGTAATCCCCTCTTGGTTATGATTCCTTATGCTACTTCTTAGATGAAGCAGGGCCCCAAATGGGTTCATGCAAGGAAGAGATAAGGAAAAAAAGAGAGAAATCAGGTGGCTAACATTTATAGAAGAGCTTTGTAAACCATAGAAGAGCTTTGTAAGCCATAGAGGTTTTACATATTTCAGTTATTATTAACAATAACAAGAAAAAATTTCTACCTCTAAGATAAAACCTCCCCTTTGGACTCATTTCCTTTATTGATTTGCATTCTTCTTGGGACAAAGGGTCAAGGCCATATGGAGCCAGCCAAGGGGGGGTGTGGGCCCAAAAGCTAAGTAAGATGAGGGGGCAGGGACAGCTCATGATCATCCTGTTCCAGGAAACAAAATTCAAATTTCAAGAGTATTTTTTTAAACTTTCTTTCCTGAATTTGCTCACTAAATGCTATTGCTTATTTCTCAATGTCATTCTTTTTCATTCCTTTGGGTGTGATTATTTTGGATATTTGCCAATTACAAACATTGTCTGCCTTTACCTTTGACTCCCACACACTTTGCGACTCACAAACCCTGAACTAATCATCCCACCACCCTCTAAAAAGGGTCAAGAAATACCTATAACATCAAATACCTGAGTGTGTGTAGGTGGAATGTTTCTTCTGCCATAAATTCCCAGCAGAGAGTCCTTGGCTAAAGAAATATTGAATTTCAGATATATAGGATGGTGGATAGTAATCTGGAAACGCCAGAATAAGCCGGGTGGAATGGTCTGCATGACCTGTGCACCAATGTCAACTTCTCCAGTGTCTATCGCCCGTCCCTTCTGAAACACTGGTTTTAAAGGTAAAGAAAATTGCATATAATATTAATTTATATTTATATAATATTTATTTTATATATTATATAATTATATATTATGTCTATAATTATATATTTATTATATATTAGCTTATACTTATAAGTTAATGGTTTTTAGTTTTTCAGCACAAATATATGAAAATGACTTACTAAACTCTTTTTTCCTCCCTCCCCTACCCATATTTCAAGACTTTACCCAAAATATCTTCCAAGGAGCCCTCCCCAACCAACCACTATACCAGTCTCTTCCTTATCTTGAACTACTATTGCATTTATTTCCATCATTTGATTCATTTTAACTACTATTTACTGAGGTGGTCTGGGTAGCAACAGGAGATACAACGATGAACAAGATGCAGTTCTTGCTTTCAAGGAGCTTTAAATATATGAGAGAAAATAGGACAAGTGTACAATAACTATGTGGTAAAGGAAGATCAGTGCTCTGGGTATTCAAAGGAGTAAAAAGGGTATTTGGTTGGAGGATACTCCTCATTCTTAGCTGTCTCTATGCCTTTTATCTTCCTGTATTTTTCTTCTTAGTGCTTATCACCCCCTAACATTCCATATTTTTTACTAGTCTATTACCCATTTTCTCCCAATAGAATATAAGCTCCATGAGGCTGTGGCTTCTTTGTTCCTTGTTTTATCCCCAGTAATTAGAGGAATGTATGCAAACAGTATGTGCTCTGTACATATTTATTCAATGAACAAATGAATGAATGAATGAATGAGAAAAGGGTATTTATGGGAAGTAGTGCTGAAGATGGGCCTTAAAGGATGGAGAAGATTTCAACAGAGCTGTTGAGAAGAATGTTCCACTGGGAAGGAATGTCTTGCACCAAAACAAAGAGAAGAGAAACTTGTAAAGCTATAGTGTTGGCTATGTGTCTATGGAGAAGAACAGTTAGAGATAGGGCTGGAAGGAAAGGATGGCATCATAGGGCCTTGCATGCCAATCCTGAGGGTTTATCGAGTAAAGATGGAAAGCCACTAAAGGTTTTTAAGAAGAGGGGAAATATTTGGGTACATTAGAAAGACTAATCTTGAGGCAGAAAGTGGAATGATCTAGAGCAGGGAAACACAAGGATGATAGAGAATTATGGAGCAATAATTCAGGTGAAATGACATGAAGATCTAAATTTAGGGTGGGCTCAACAGTTTACATGGGATAGTCCATTCCAGGCAACTATAAAATAAGCAAGTGGGACTACATCAAACTAGAGAGCTCTGCACTAAAAAAGAAACAATCAGTAAATTGAAAAGGCAACCTACAAAATGGGAGAAAATTATTTGCAAACCATGTATCTGATAAGGGGTGAATCTCCAAAATATATAAAGAATTTATACAACTCAATAGTAAAGAAGCAAATAATCCAAATCAATAGCAAAAAAGCAAATAATCCAATATAAAATGGGCAAATGACTTTTTTCTAGAAAAGACGTACAGATGGCATAAGGTATAAGAAAAGGTGCTCAACATCACTAATCATTAGGGGAAATGCGAATCAAACCCATAATGAGATAACACCACATATCCTGTTAGGCTGGTTATTAACAAAAAGATAAGAAATAACAAATGTTGATAAGGATGTGGAGAGAAGGGAACCCTTTATAACCTTATACACTGTTGGTGGTTATGCAAAATGGTACAGTTGTTTTGGAAAAACAGTATGGTAGGTCCTCAAAAAATAAAACTACCATATGATCCAGCAATCTCACTTCTGGGTATATATCCAAAGGAACTGCAATCAAAATCCTGAGCAGATATCTACACACCCACA
Source organism: Mustela nigripes (assembly GCF_022355385.1). Taxonomy (NCBI): domain Eukaryota; kingdom Metazoa; phylum Chordata; class Mammalia; order Carnivora; family Mustelidae; genus Mustela; species Mustela nigripes. The sequence continues at coordinate 25,751,728 of NC_081575.1, read as the reverse complement.
TTCACTGCAACAATACTCACAACAGCCAAGATATGGAAACAACCTAAATATCCTTTGATGAAAGAGTGGATAAAGAACATGTGATGTGTATATTATTTATATACATATATATATACACATAATATACAATACATATATATATATATAAAATACTCCATTGTGTATATATACATGAAATATTATTCAGCCACTCAACTTAAAAAAAGGAAATCTTGCCATTTTCAACAACATGGATCAATCTGGAGCGCATTATGCTAAGTAAACCAAGCGAAACAGAGAAAGACAAATACTGCATGATATCACTTATGTGTGGAATCTATAAAAGAATAAAAGTCAATTTCATAGAAACAGAAACTAGAATGGCTTCCAGGATTGGAGGAAGGGGGAAATGGGGTGATGTAGGTCAAAGGGTACGACTTTTTAGTTACTAGCGGAGCTCAGACAATCTAACGTAGAACATGGTGACTATAGTTAATAATATGGCATTATATACTTGAATGTTTTTGAGAGTAGATCTTAAGCATTCTTACCACACCAAAAAAGTTAATTATCTTCACCTTTTTAATCATTTCTACATTGTATAGGCTTATGAAATCAGCATGTTGTATACTTTAAATATATACAATTATACTTATTAATTTCTGCTTGATAAAATAACAAAATCATATATTACTGAGGAAGTATTAAACTGGGTTATCCTAAAAAAATGAAACGAGATGGGATCAGGAGGGAGACAAACCATAAGAGACTCTTAATCTCACAAAACAAACTGAGGGTTGCCCGGGGGGAGGAGAGTAAGGAGAGGGTGGCTGGGTTATGGACATTGGGGAAGGTATGTGCTCTGGTGAGTGCTGTGAAGTGTGTAAACCTGGCAATTCACAGACCTGTACTCTCGGGGCTAATAATACATTATATGTTAATAAAAAAAATAAAAAATAAAAAAAATAAGCCTCACCTAGACACCAAAGAAAAAATAATATAGCAAGCTCAGAAAAAAAAAACCAAAACTGGGTTATCCTATAGAATGATACAAATATCAATGAACTTCAGATTATTATAAATTTTAAAAATCTTATTGTACTTTCAAACATAAATACTAAAAACTAAAAATCTATTTTTCATGCTAGAGAAAATAATACTGAGATAAAAAAAATATCTAAACTAAGGCAAGAAAGAGAAGGCACAGACTGGATGGATGAATCAGAAAACATAAAGAAGATGGAAGATAAATTATAATAAAATAAAGAGCAAAGAGCTAAGTGCTTATGTTAAAAGGTAAAGTCATCACTCCGGATTAAAAAGTAAAATCTGAAGACATATATTTTACAAAAAAAAAGTATTTAAAATATAAAGAGACTGATTTATAATAATAAAAGTTATTTTCTTAGGAAGAAAAAAAAAGAAGAAAAGACAATGTAAAAGAAGATTCTAGCACAGCACTTACAAACTTGAATGTGCTTAAGGAAGGACATCTAGCTAATATGCACATTATGATTCAGTAGGTCTGAGGTTGGATATTTCTCACAAGTTCCCAAGTAATGCCCATGTTGCATGGTCCACAGGCTACACACTGAGAAGCAAGGTTCTTAGGACACTGGAATGCTAAGTATGGAGGCTAAGGAAGAGTCAAACTGACTCCATGGTTGTTGAGTTGGGGTGACTCAGACAATGCCAGTGGCAAAAACAAGAAAACTAAAAGGAGATGATTAGTGTGAGAGGATGTCGAGTTTGGACAAGCTGATCTTTATTATTTATCACCATATTTTCTAATTATTTTCGATGTGCAAGTTTATTATATGTTTCTGTGGAATTCTGTGTTAAGTGGTGGCAGGGAGGGAAGGGGTAGAGAGGAGGGGCAAGAATTTGCTTGCCTTGGTTTTAAGCCACAAGGATCATACTTCAAGAGGGAAAATCCAATTTGGTCTCATTTCATACTGCCTTTATATTTTTCAGCCATCAACTCTTTCTCCACACCAAACACAGTTTAAAAACACACATGGTCTCTGTCCTTTGTGTTCACTTGCTATAAAATTAACAGCCCATTAAGAAACACACCTGCAGTGGCTTTATTCAGAGGCCAATGCCTTCTAGCTTTTAACTCCCTAAAATGCCTCCATTATTGCTTTTTGTGTTAAGGCCAAGAGTAATAACTATTTTAAGAATGTTCACTGTTAACTGTTAATAATAGATTTCAAATGCAATTTTGAACATAATTATGTATTACAGGACACATAATTTTGTGGAATTGACATTTATAATAAAATATGCCCTTTGAGATGATAAATGACCAACCGAGGACCTTATTTTTCACTGAAAGTTACTTTTTCCTATGTTAGACAGAATGGTCTTGTCCCCAAAGGATTGATTATGCATTTAACTCCTAAGGTCCTGGAGCTGACAGATGTCTTCAAAGAGCAGACAATTAACAGACTGTGTTTATGTGGATACTTCCGTTTTTGACCTAATGTTCAGTTTGCTCAATCGCTGTCCTCAATCAGCGACTCTTATCACTTCTTAAAATGCATCATTTGGTTGTTCAAACACTATTATGAACATAAGATAATTTAAAATTATGTTCAACAAACACTATTTTAAAAGTGCTACAAATAGCCTTTAATGAATGCAGACACTGTCATTTTAAAAAATCAGGGCAAAACTGGCTGATGGACATTAACCTTTATATACGAGCCTTACCAAATGCTACACCATGTCTTCCTTCTGCACTTTATAGCATCATATACTGCATAATGAGGCTACTTAAATGTTATTCACTAAATCAAAAGAAACTTGTGAAGTTGTGTTGTTGGAGCTTCCTGGTTACTAGCATTAGTAAATATCTGAAGCATATATACTAAGTCATTTATAAAAATGATTTTAAAAGATGGTCTTACCCTTTGAAAGCCTGCATCACAATTAAAACAAGATAGATGAAGAGACATGACAACATGAATGAACATGTGGACTATAATTTAAATAAAAATAGCATAGCAAGCGAGTTGCCGCAATTTGGTGCTAAAGAGAAATTCTCACAGCTTGCAGATGGAAAATTTCTCAGCCTCTAACCTTTAACATCGAGTGTATCAGAAAAGGGGACGTCTCCCTGCTAGCAATCTACATCGCTAAATAGCCTGCTCCATTTTGTCTTCTCTCAAATTTTGTTACGGGTTACAATGTAGTGTTCTTAGTTAATTTACTATTTCATTTTTTTCTTAATGTAGCTCAAAGGGGAAAACTAAAGAGAATAAAATGGCATGCAGAGAAAATGGATGTGGATTCCACGATATGGAATGTGATTTCAGGAAGACATTCTGTGCCAGGATAAGGAAGTGGAATAGTTTTGGCCAAACTTAACATGGTCCCCTATCCCTCATTTGCAAAGTGTTAGCAGCAGGGCTAAAGTATAGCAAGCACAAAGGTCCGGATTCTGTAACATGAATGTTTTAATGTCATTTAATCACTTAGATTGCTACAGCATATCGAAAGGCCCAGGAAGACCATATTCTCCAGTAGCAGAACACTCCCTTGCAGAAATGCAAGAGGAAGAGCCACAGCTCATATCAATACCCACCAATATCCCCCAATTTAGTTTGAGCTAAACACTCTCTTTATAGCTTGCAACACAGGCACCAACTGCTGAGTGGTAAAAACCAATGGCAGATAGGCTGTGTGGAAGGATCGCAAGCTAACGGACAGTTGCATAGTTTAAAACGAAAAGGTCAAGCTACCTGGCAGGTAAATATAGAGGTCCGGAATTGGTGACAGACACTGTGTGCAATGGAACCAAGCCCTCATTATCTCTAGACTCAGACACATACCTGAATACTAAGAACATAATTATTAACAAAACTGTCCTTATAAGACAGGGGTAAGTAGCGCTCTGCTGGACATAGACATGTATTTATTTTTTTCTACTTAATGTAGCTAGACCGGATTTAATGATCCTGCACAAAACTCAGTGAAACATGAGTAGATGATACTGACATGCGGTCGTTAAAAAGATCAGGTCCTCGTGTAAAAATGACCAGGTTAAAGGCTGTGGTATTGTCCGTAACGGCAGTCTTAGCAGTCTTTTAAGGGACTTGCAAGTTACATAGATAGATACATAAAATGTATCTAAGCTAAGAAGATACTGGCTTTTATTTATTTATTTATTTATTTATATATTTTCAAGATACTGGCTTTAATTAACTGAAGGGGATGTTGTCCAAAGGGATGAAAAAGAAACATGCCTTAAGATCATATTTGCCCTTCACCTCACCCTATAGCACGTTCAAAATCCTCAGAAGACAGCAACAAATACCTTTGGTATGGTCATTCACCTGAATTAATCCTAGTGTGTGACTCATGGCACAAGTACCACCTCCCTTTTGTTCCTTCAAACGTAATAATCGGTTCATAGTTTGAAAATCATATGAAATTTAAAATTTCAGTGCTTGGGACAAAATGGAGAGGTGAAATGAACCCCTAATTCCTGTGATTAAAAGCTGCAAAGAGATAAAAAGGGGACAGTGAAAACCTATTCTACCCTTCCCATCTAAGTAGCCTTGTATACTTTTCTTTACATAAACTATTGAAGAAAAATATGTATTCAACTCTCAGTTCTTCAGGGACAGATTTTCCAGATTGTATATTACATGTGCTTTTTATATCGGTTTTATAACTGAGGAGTATGCAGGAAAAATAAAAGGAAGAATGAACCTGGTACATGTTAGGCACTTGGTAAATATTGTTTGGATGAATTAATAAAATAGCAATCTTGGTAATTTATTTAGTAATGTTGATCATTTACTTTGACATTTTGGTATCAGGTTTAGTGGGAAGAAGAACTGAAACATCACACGGAGACCTTTGGGAATTAACTGTGAATAAAATATGTTTAGACATAAAATACTCCTACCTTCCTGACACTGATAATAGATCACTGATTGTGTGGAAAAGTCCATTAGCAAATATTACACTTGAGACATACCTGAGTGTGTAAGTGTAAACAATTACGTCCAGACACTGAAAGACTTCATGTGCCAATACAATACCTCATCTAGTATTACATACATCTTCTCAGACAGAAGTGAAATGGTATTGTTTAAAATCTCACCATTAATTAAAAGACAAATTCTGAATTGCATTTTGACCCTGTTTGTTGAACATATTGTTGTTTAAAAGACTTAATTATCTTTTTAGAAGTATTTCTTGAAGTTCTGCCATAAGGATTTACACTTTGCTAAATTTTTTTAAAAAATTTCACAGCTCTTCTGGTGTGTTATAATGACCACTAAGTAATATTCACAAACATTAGTTTCCAAATTTCAGGCTCTCTTGATGTGATATACAATCTCATGCACTGAAACACAAATTGTTTGTAGAATCTCAGTCTGTGGATTATTACCAATGGTATACGAAGTAGTCAATCACTCTGAATTTTTTTGGTGAAAACTTGAATGGATATAAAACTCAAATTTATCATCACATTTTTACATATTTAATCAATTACTCAGAGTCATGGTCAATATGGTATAAAATACCTCCTTAAAAGAAAATAATATTGGGACGCCTGGGTGGCTCAGTTGGTTAAGCGGCTGCCTTCGGCTCAGGTCATGATCCCAGCGTCCTGGGATCGAGTCCCACATCGGGCTCCTTGCTTGGCAGGGAGCCTGCTTCTCCCTCTGCCTCTAGCCTGCCACTCTGTCTGCCTGTGCTTGCGCTCTGTATCTCTCTCTCTAACAAATAAATAAAAATCTTTAAAAAAAAAAAAAAAAAAAAAAAAAAAAAAAAAGAAAATAATATTGCCACTAGCAAGAAAAAATTTTCAAATGCTAATGAATAAATATGGACCATGCAATGAAAAGACAAAAAAGGAAATTAAAGAGATGATTTCCACTTACAATATCATCAAAAAGAATGTAAAAACTTGGGATAAATTTAACAAAAAAAGCTTCAAGTTGGGACACCTGAGTGGTTCAGTTGGGTGAGTGTCCAACTTTTGGTTTCAACTCAGGTCATGATATCAGGGTCCTGGGATGGAGCCCTGCATTTGGCTCCATGTTCAGTGGGGAGTCTGCCTGAAGATTCTTTCCTTCTCCCACTGCCCCTCTCCACCCCCAGCTTACACTGGCTTGCACACTTTCTCTCCCTGTCTAAAATAAATAAACAAATCTTTTTAAAAAAATGTTGCAAGACTCATGTATTCATCAGAAAGGATGAATACCCAACTTTTGTAGCAACATGGACGGGACTGGAAGAGATTGTGCTGAGTAAAATAAGTCAAGCAGAGAGAGTCAAGTATCATATGGTTTCACTTATTTGTGGAGCATAACAAATACCATGGAGGACATAGGGGGATGGAGAGGAGAAGGGAGTTGAGGGAAATTGGAAGGGGAGGTGAACCATGAGAGACTATGGACTCTGAAAAACAATCTGAGGGTTTTGAAGGGTGGGGAGGTGGGAGGTTGGGGGAACCAGGTGGTGGGTATTAGAGAGGGCACGGATTGCATGGATCACTGGGTGTGGTGCAAAAATAATGAATACTGTTATACTGAAAATAAATAAAAAGTAAGTAAATTTAAAAAAATGCAAAAAAAATTGCAAGACTCGTATACTGAGAAAAACAAAACATCACTGAAAGAAATTAAAGAAGGCCTAAATAAATGGAAACATCCATATTCATGAGTTACAAGATTTACTGTTATTAAAATGGCAATACTTCCTAAACCGATCTACAGAGTCAATGCAATGCGTATCAAAATTCTAACTCCCATTTTCCAGAAATACACTAGCTGTGCTAAAATTCACCTGGAAATTCAAGGAACCCAGAACAACTAAAGCACTCTTAAAAAAAAAAAAAAAAAGGAAAACACTTCCTGATTTCAAAATTTATTACAAAACTACATTATATCCATTCAAGTTTTCACCAAAGAAATTCAGAGTGATTGACTACTTCGTATATAATGGTACTGGTATCACAATAGACATAGAGATCAATAGAATAGAATTGAGAGTCAAGAAATTAAACATCACATTTATGGTCAGCCGAATTTCAACAAAGGCACCAAGGCAATTCAATGGGGGAAAGAATAGCCTTTCAACCAGTGGTGATGGACGAGTGGATATCCATAAGCAAGAGTGAAGTTGGACCACTCCCTCAACACCATATATAAAATTTAACTCAAAATGGACCAAATTTCTACATTTAAGAACTAAACTTGTAAAATTCTGAGGCAGAAATTACAGGCATAATTCTTTGTGACCTGGGGTTTGGCAGTAGTTTTTTTTTTTAATTTTTTTTATTTGACAGAGAGAAATCACAAGTAGATGGAGAGGCAGGCAGAGAGAGAGAGAGAGAGGGAAGCAGGCTCCCTGCTGAGCAGAGAACTCGATACGGGACTCGATCCCAGGACCCTGAGATCATGACCTGAGCCGAAGGCAGCGGCTTAACCCACTGAGCCACCTAGGCGTCCCTGGCAGTAGTTTCTTAAATATGATATCAAAAGCACATAATATGAAAGAAAAAATAGATACATTTGACTTCATCAAAATTAAAAATTTTTGTGCCTCAGAAGACACAATCAAGAAAGTGAAGAGACTGCCTAGAGAATGGGATAAAATGTTTGCAAGTCATATATTAGAAAAGAGGTTTGTATCTAGAATACATTAAGAAGACTTACAAACTGACCAGTAAAAATCCAAATAAACAAATTAAAAAACGGGCCAAGGATCCAAATAGACATTTCTCCAAAGAGGAAATACAAATGGCCAATAAGCACAGGAAAAGAGGCTCAACTTCATTAGCCATCAAGGACATGCAAGTTAAAAACACAATGAGATACCACTTCATACCCACTAAGATAGCTAAAATAAAAATGATAGACAATAAAGGTGTTGACGAATGTGGAGAAATTGGCACCCTTTTAACTTTGGCCTCTTAAAAAACTGAAAACAGGTGTTCTAACAAAAACTTGTACATGAATGCTTATAGCAGCATTATTTATAATAGCAAAAAAAGTGAAAAACCACAAAAGGTCCATCAGTTGATGACTAGATAAACAAAATATGGTATACTCACACAGTGGAATATTATTCAACCATAAAAAGGAATGAAGTATCAATACAAGCCACAACATGGACAAACTCTGAAAACATTAAGTTAACTGAAAAAAAGCCAGACACAAAAGAATACACATTATATGATTCCATTTATATAAAATGTACATGTAGGTAAATCTATAAAGACAGGAAATAGATTAGTGGTTGCCAGGGGCTGGGGAGAAGTGGGGATATCGGGTAACTACCAATGCCTATGAGGTTTCTTTTCAGTGTGATGAAAATATTCTAGAATTAAATAGCCATGATGGTTACACAACTCTGAATATGCTAAGAATTGCTGAATTGTATATTTTATTACTTTTTAAATACTTTATTTAGTTATTTGACAGAGAGATCACAAGTAGGCAGAGAGGCAGGCAGAGTGGGGGGGGAAGCAGGCTCCCTGCTGAGCAGAGAGCCTGATGCGGGGCTCGATGCCAGGATCATGACTTGAGCCGAAGGCAGAGGCTTAACCCCCTGAGCCACCCAGGCGCCCCTCAGTTGTATACATTAAATTGGGAATTATATAGTATGTAAAATATAGCTCATTAAAGTTGTTCCAAAAGATATGGTTCTAAGTTCTAAATTGGTATGTAGAGCCTGCAGACACATATACACACAAACTATCATGACCTGTCCAAGAGTTCTGATGTGTTTCCAAGTGGTTTTAGATGGTTATCTGATACCTGATATCTGATGAATTGTCTCCTGCCCAGTATTTTGGAATATGTCATTGATAGCACACAGCAAGGATGCCCATTTTCTGTATTTTTAAACAATGTCAGGCTAACACTGGGCTAGTTACGGCTCAATTTATCCAGCACCCCCTTTTGTATCTTAGAATGTAAATCCCCAAAGGACAGGGCAGTCATGGCTGTCTAAAATCTTGACATCTACCTTCCGGGCATTTCATAAAGGCGATTATATTAAGACCCACCTATCCCATAGTTGAGAGTAATAAGGGGATTGTACAACTTCTTGTGCCAGGCCCTGGGAAAAAGAAGCAGCCAGGGAGGCACCAGTTTTCAGGGGTTGTCGTATTTGCTATCGCTTTTAACTTCCATCTTTAAGGAACTCGGAAAATATTCAATAATATCAAATTAAAACATCTCCCAATTAAAACTCATAACACATAGTAACAACAATACTGGGGCGCCTGGGTGGCTGAGTCAGTGAAGTGTCTGCCTTCAGCTCAGGTCATGATCTCAGGGTCCTAGAATCAAGCCCGTGTTGGGTTCCCTGCTCAGCAGGGAGTCTGCTTCTCCCTCTCCCTCTGCTGCTCTCCCGACTCATGCTCTCTCTTTCACACTCTCTGTCTCAAATAAATAAATAAAATCTTAAAATAATGATGACAACAACAGTAATATGAAATTCGGAAAGATAGTAGCATCTATGGAACAAGACACAAACATCTATGGGTCCTCTTTTGGAACTCCTACCTCTCATTTTCACAACATCAATATGCCTCTCTCATACTCAGTGTGCCATAAAATTCCATGTCCCAGTTTCTCTCTGAGGCTCCTTCCTTCTCTTCTGTCCAGACTTCGGACCCTTCACTCTCTCTTTTCTTACTGGCATTCTCAATGTCTACCTCTTTACTGGTTTCTTATTCTTTGTCTTCAAACAAGCACAAGTCTTTCTTAAAACAAAACAAAACAAAACAAAAAAACAACAACTAAAATGACCCAACTGCCCCTTCATCTAGCTATCATACTATTTATCTCCTTCCTTTCTTTGCCAAGCTGTCTCCATCTGCTGCCTCTACTGCTTCATTATCCATTTACCACAGGCTATTACCATCTGCATTTCCCCCCACTACTCTATTAGTCCATTCTCCTAAATATGCGCTCTTTAAGGTCAACTTGGATTGATTTTTCTGGTTTCTCAAGGCCCAGCTCAAACTACTTCTATAATAAACAATCATCTTTTCATCTTTTGTCTTTTAAGCCTCTTAATCACCTAACCATCTTATTTCTATTTCTGTACACCAGTTGGTTGCATGTTATTTTGCATTGTGTGTGCATGTATTCGTGCTTCCTCCAGCTTTCCTGCTGAATAGGATTTTCTCAAGGGCAAAAGCTATGTCTTCTGCTTCATTCGTGAGCATTCCATAGTACTTGGTACAGTTAAAATAGCATCTTGACTCACATAGCACTAAAAATCATGAACTTGTATGCTTGTAAACAGTAACATTTCATTTTTCTTCCCTTGATATTGGAGGTTGGGGAGGTCAAGAATCATTTCTCCTACAATCTAACTTTTTGCTTTTATTCTTCCCACTTTCTGAGCCACTGGCAATGGGACTATGGTATCTGTGTGCAGTTCTCATACCTTCGGTAGGATATATAATGGACATAGGAAAAGGCAAGTAAAACGACCGAGGGAAATACAGTTACAAGGAGAGTTCAGAAGTAAAACCAAGGGCTCATGGTATTAGAAAGGTGGAGGCCAAGAAAGGATATGTGATTATTATCTACGGGATTGCCGAAGTTACGCAAAGGGAAATGCAGACTTGTGCGTTCAACCCTGGAACTCTAAGATTTTGTTTTCAAAAGCAAATTTTACATATGAGAATTACCTTTGACTTCATTCAAAAGCTAGTAGAAGTTTGAACTTCCTCCAAAAATAATATAGCCGTAAGATATAAACAGATACTCAACAGAATTAGGAACACACACGGCTGGTAAATTTCTACAATGCACTGTTTCTCTCAAAAAACTGTGATGGTATAAAGATGTTCTGGGCAGATCCCCTAGCTTTTGAAGGACTATTCCAGGAGGATCCCTATGCCATTCCACAGCATACCAGCAGCGCCCCTGTCAGATGTATGCTGTTAGGCTAGAGGGACCACGAAGGAGATACATTCTACAGGAAAGGTGTCTATTAGTTAAACAAACAAACAAACAAAGTCAAGTAAGGATTAAAAGGAAACATTAAACATATATGACCAAGAACATTTAACATGAATTTTTTATACCGTAAATAAGTTTGCCTTTTAGCCTAGTGAACCCTTTCCATAAATCTGTTTTAGAAGTCAGGTTTCCAGTATGCTTTAGAAAAGCTTTTGTTAAAACTGAAGTATATTGATAAAGTGATTTAATATAGTTGAAAACAAGCTGCAGCACTCTAGCTGGACCCCCTGAAACCTTGTATTAGAGAAACATCTATATAGCATTATAGGAAACGTTTGCTGTAATTTGCCATCAATCTTTAAAAATAATAATGTTACGCTCCCAACATTGTTGTCTTTGTTAGTGCATTACTACTATTTTATTCATGTGGTTTGTTGTACTTATATGAATTATTCCCAATTCTACCACAATGTCCTGGGCTCTAATATCCTTTAAGTAAAAGATATCAAAACTATGGGTTGACTCAAAGGGCAGCTGAGTGCATTTTAATATCCACATGTCCTATGAACCAATATTGAAGAACCACAGAATTATACTGCAGGACTGTGTTCCATCCGAACGCACAGTGATTACCTGGGTGGGGTTGGTGCAGTTCTTTACTTTTGTACCACAAAATGAATCTTTACCTACTGGCTGGGCCTGTGAAATAAATGTCAGTGAAACTACAAGTAAATCTGAAATTCAACTTTTTATTTAAGGTCCACAACTGTCATTGAATAAATTGCCTCCAATATAAATATGCCACAGGTAAAACTCAACAAAACACCACCACAACAAAGCAACAAAACAAAACAAAAGCAAAAACAATCAACACACACACACACACACCCCTCTCCAGCTAGGTCTACAATGAAAGGAGGTCATGAAAGGTACATTTGGGTTGTTAACTTTGAATCCCAAAGGGGTATGTGTTCTGTTTTCAGGAGGAGGGGAGTCTTGCTGAATCCAGATCTAAGAACTCTTACAGAAAAGATACACATTTCGCCACATACATGCAGATTTTTAATCAAGACAGCTGTTACTTAAGCAACTGGCCTTGAGAAAAGAAATTTTAAAAGAAGAGACTCAAAGAAGGGTCTTGAGCTAACATTAAAAGACTAGATCCTCTTTTCAGCTGTGCCTGTAGTTGTATCTATTATGCAAGCCAAGTCTCTTAACCTTCTTGTGTTTTCCTTTCTCAAGTGTAAAACAAGGGTAACAATAGCTGCTACAGCATAAAACTGTTATGTGGATGAAACACATTAAAGTATTTTGAAATTGTAAATGTTCTCTAAGTGCAGACTGTTATTGTTACATACATGTCAGAAATCCAAACTTATAAGGCAGAAAACTGGGAATTAATTATTTGAATTACAACAGAATTCTCGGCAAGTAAATTTAAATGGCAAAGTGGTTGGCACATTTTACAGACACACATTTCAACCATTTTTCCAGGAGTTATACATGCCTTTTGCAAAAATAGGTCCACTTTTATTTGGAAGGGCTAATTGTTCTTCCCTAACTGCAAAATTCGAATTCACTGACTCCTAATGTACACAGCTGGAGGGGACCTTAGGGATAAGCGAGTCCCACAGAGCATCACCCCTTGTTTGTCAAAGCATTAGCAACTGGGAGGAGAATGGAGAGCAAAGAAAGGAGAAAGGGGAACGCAGGGGGAATTGTGGCAGGAATCTGAGCCCCCCTCCCATTTTATCTGGAGAGATGTGGCTTTTATCTGTTTTTTTTTTTTTTTTTAAATTTGTGCTTTGCAGGTAAGGTATAATTTGCAAAATGTGTTTCCCTGCCTACTATCCCTCCTCCACTCCTTAAAAGTTTCAAAGCTGAAGGAGAGCAGAATTGGCACCCCACAATATGATTCTTTGATGTAAGGATCATCTTGAAGAAATGGCAGACAGAAAAACCATGTAGAAGGTCCTTTGGTAAGGGGACATTTACATTTATAAGGGAAATTGACATGTGTAAGGGGGATCCCTCTCTGTACCAGGAAGAAGATGTGCCTAAATCTCTAGAAACTCATCAGTGGAAAAGAGGACTTCACTCTGTCTAGCAGCCATACTCCAGCTCCCTGTGCTTTGTCTGACAGCCTCATGTAACTGGCTTCCCTCCCCGCCCCTGACAGCTTTTGTCTTTAGCTAGAGATAGTATGTAAGGTGGCGGCCTGGGCCATTCCAGGAGTTACTCTGTTTTCCTGGGTCTTTCCTGCATATGCAGGGCATAAACATGTTATTAAACTGTTTTTCTCCTTCCTGTTAATCTGTTTTATTATTATTATTATTATTATTATTATTACAGCAGGGGTGGGTGGGTGCCTCAGCCTAGAAACTAGAAGGTTAGAGGGAAAATTATTTTTCAACCCGGACAAAGCCAACGCCCTCCTTTTTCAGATAAGAAACCTGAGCCCAGAGAGGTGAAGAGCTCTAGTCATCACTTGGTCTAGGCTAACGCACCTTCAAGACAGGCTGTACGCTGTGTCATGTCAATCAGCTCTATGTTGTTTCTATGGTCATATATTCAGCAGACATTGAACTAGAAAGTACCTTTTCTTCCCCCTTCAACTTTGTGGAGATAGATCTTGTAGAATGAATTTAAGAGAAATGCCACTTTCCCCCAAGGACAGACTTTTGCAAAAATTATAAAGGAGATAAAGGTGGACTTGAGTATCCTTTAGCTCTGTCTCCCCATCCACTTTTTGTTCCCATGCTCTATTTTGGCATCTAACCTACAAGAATTTAGTACTGTCCACTACCCGATAAACTTCTTCCTTATTCAGATGACGGATGACAATGTTGGACTTCACCTGAGCCCTATGCTCCTGGAAAACTGCTGGGTAAGAAATCTTCCCAACTTTTTGTCTTCCCAAATCTTCTCACTCTTTTATGTTCTAGGACAACAACCAAAAACCAAAAACAACCTTACTAAAAGCTCTTTCCCCTATGACTTATTAGATATGGCTCTCTGTCTACCCTTTGTCATGGATCCCATAAGAACTGCAGAAGACTCCTATGTTGACCTGTAACAACGGCAAAGAAGGACCTTTCCCCTTTTGCTGGAGCCTGTTGAAAGACCAGATACAGACCCTCCAATTGCCTATTCTTTGCCTCATAAATAATTAGCTGAGATCAGAACTATTTGTTCTCCTTCAACTAGCTAGATGCGGACAGAAACATTTCCTGGTCAGTTGACTGACTGAGACTTCTGAGCACAAGACAACCCCAGCTGTAAATCATCCCACATGTTCCTTATCCAGTAGTCCTAGAAAAGTCTAAGGCAAAATCCACTTTGCTCAGACACTCTGATCTTCCAGATCTGGAACGCTTTCCCTATTGCAATAGCCTGAATAAAATTAATTTCCCTACCTATTCAGTTTTTGCCTTTGACACTTCCTTAGAAAACCTCTTTAGCCATTTATATTTTTAGTCTGTGTTACATTATTTCAATAACAGATGAGAAAACAGAAGAGTTACAATCAAATGTCCTCTGTTCTGGTTCAGATTTCTCTCTGGTTCTTGACCCTTTTGGACCTCAGTTTCTTCATCTTTAAACAAAGACTTTGGATTTGATAATGTTTCAGATTTTAACATTCCATATTAGTTGCTAAATCACATTGTAATTATATTTAGTTCAATTTATGGATGTTATGTGACTTAGGTCTGGGAGTAAGCCTTTTACTTTTTTCTGTCCCTTGCTCTGTTTAAAGTAGTTGTTACATAATGTGCATTAAAGAGAAAGAGTTATGACTAGTTTATAAACTTCTAAGGTAGTAGGGGCTGTTTTAGTATAATGTTTTCAATTCTATAAATGTTTATTGAACAACTGACAGCTGGCTTTTCTGGCAGATTCCAAGATGTGATTGTGACTTATGTCTTCTTTTTGAAATTAAATTCAAATTATTCAAGTACATTTCAAAAATAAAACATTAGCATGCTAAATGTCTATAATCAAATATTCTGTTTTCTTTCATTTGGAAAACTACATGGTGAGAAAATTCTTTAGTCTCCTAAGGAGAAGCAGATATATATAACTACTGTTAATGGGGAAACAATTCCAGTAGAATTTGTTATTCTTTTTACAGTGTCATTCTATTTATCCATCTTTGACAATGAGGGTAATGATGATTATGAAATAGTAGATGTTAACTTGCTAAGCAAAGAGAGATCAAACTTTAAAAAGAGAAAACATAAATCTCAAGAAGGCCATCATTTGTGGAAAACCTGATAGCAGTTTGAAGCAGGATCTACAGTACCTAATGGGATGTCAATAAACTCAAGGTAATTTTCCAATCACCTGTTCCAATAATTACTGCTAACTTTAACTCGGTGCCTGGCACTGTGCACTAAAACCATTATCTCACTTGTTCCTCCCAACCAACTTATGAGACAAGTACTATTATTATCGTCCTTGTGTTGCAGAAGAGGATATTAGTTCAGCAAGGTTGTATCAACTCATTGCCTGAGGCTTGAGAGCCAGGAAATGACACAGTGTTCAAAGCCAGATGAGTCTGACTCCACAGTCTAGGATCTTAACCACAGCCCTACAATGTCCAGTCCTCTAGGAGAGTGAGGAAACCAATGTAAAAAACATTGACATCCTGAAATTTTACAATGTAAAAAAAGGATTATTTGTTTTTTGGTTTTGTATTTTAATGCATACAAGATCATTAAGACAAGCTTCTACAACTGTATTTATGGGGTATGCGATGTCTAGAAAATCATAACAGGATACAGATGACCAGTTGAAAATATCCTTTTAGGTATATTTCATCTTCTGCAAGGTTTGGTTTAGTGTACACATGGCATTATAAAACAGGAGCTATGTTTTTACTCGGTGAGTGATATGCAGTAAAGACCTAATACAGCAGAACCATGATGTGCAGTTACAGTTAAGGTTTTGTTCAGACTGCCAAAAAAATCAGTTTAAGATAACAAGTTGGTATATATGGCTTCAATCCTTAATAATTTTTCCTCATAAAGTATTAAATTGGAATTGTTCATCATGTTTGTTGTTATAATTGAGCAGAAACTTAAAAACATTTTTTCATTTATGAAACTTGTTACAACACATTAAAATATAGCTGTATAGGATTTCTCTAAAAGCCATCATGAATAGACTCTGGGGCTTTGCTTTCATTAGGTAAAGTGTCTTTTGTGGTTTTCATATATGTTTCATGTGTGAATTTCTGTACAGGGTAGAGAAAATCTCTACCCTGTACAGAAAATCAGATTGCAGTTTCTAGCTTTGTGACCTTGGGCAAGTTACTTAACCTCTCTGAGCCTCTGTTTCTTTATTTGGAAAATGAGGTCCGTAATGTTACCTTCATGATATAATACATGTGAAGGGTCCGGAATATTTCTTGGCACATGGTTAATTATGCAAAAAATTCCAGTCATCAGAAAACTCCAGCTAACCCCTGGACAACACTGGGGTTAGGTATAGCCATCTTCTCCCTCTTAACCCCATGCAGTCAAATAATCCTCGTATAACTTGTGACTCCCCCAAAACTTAACTTGAAGCCTTACCAGTAATACAAACAGTTGATTAACATGGATTTCATATGTTACATGTAATATATACTGTTTTCCTACAATAAAGTAACCTAGAGGAAATAAATGTTATTAAAAAAATCATAAAGAGGAGAAAATACATTTCCAGCCCTGTGTTGTATTTATTGAAAAAAATCTGTACAGGACCTGGGCAATTCAAACCCATGTTATTCAAGGGTCAACGGTACTTTGTGGAAAGGAACTACGGATGTCTGAATTAGAGTAAACAAATGAATATGTTCTGGTAACGACTATGTAGTGACCTTCTGTCTTGCATGTTTTTTGTCCTCAAACAGATAACTCATGAATTTCAAGTGTGAACAGCAAGAAACCCCTAGGCACCAAATGGTGGCTCTTGCACTTGCACATATAAAGGAATCAAAGAGTGGGAAAGAAGATAAGAGAGAAAAAGCCAGAGTCCAAGTATACTCAGACCCTTTCCTCTGTCATCTCTGACCCTCAGCCCGTCTCAGCAGCAACAATGGAATTGCTGGGAAAGGTCAGCCCAGGCTAGAGACAGTATTTCTAAACGAGGACATAAAGCAAGCTGCATTGTGAATCAAAAACTAGGACAAATCATAATGTTTTCCTGAAACCTAAGCATGAGTTTTACTGAAGCATAGAATTACATTTTCAAAAGCAAGCAAAAACCAAACAGTACACCCTACCAATAACCCCCAAAAGAAACTAGAAACACAAGTAAAGATTAGTAACTCGAGCAGTTACAAAACAAAATATCTTGTTTGCAACTCATCAGCCAAAGTAAGACTGTCTTATTACCCCGTAAGATTTTAAGTTTCTTGAGGGTAGGGTTTGGGTCATTCATTCATTCATTCATCTGTTTGAATGTGATCTCCTAAAAATATTTAGGATTGTGCTCTATGTTCTGTTTTCAATTTCTGCTTTTGGAATTGACATCCTGAAATTTTACATTGAGTCCCTGTGTGCTGAAT
Organism: Mustela nigripes; assembly: GCF_022355385.1. Taxonomy (NCBI): domain Eukaryota; kingdom Metazoa; phylum Chordata; class Mammalia; order Carnivora; family Mustelidae; genus Mustela; species Mustela nigripes. The sequence continues at coordinate 25,734,244 of NC_081575.1, read as the reverse complement.
CCTATTTCAAGAGAAATGAGAATAGAAACTTCCAGCTATTTTCAATACTTGTATATTGAGACTCAGATCATTCAATGTGAAGATGTTGGGAGTGCTGGTATGTGACATTTATTGTAAATAAGTCAGGTAGCTCAAGCTTACATTGGTTAAATTGAACAATTCAGTACTCAGAGTACTTTTTTATTTTTTCCAACTGCAAAGAATTCATGTTCCCCACTAGAAAAAAATTCATGTTCCCCCACTTTGACATAAACATTCACCCTTATATTAAGCATAAAAGGCTTTTTCTTATTATAAACAGAAGAAATTTCCATATACCCTTTGTAAAATGTTATATATAAATGTTAGGCTTGGACACAGCGAACTTAATCAAAATCCCATGTTGCTTCAGGGTAGTTATATGTGAAATGCAATTTCCATTGTATTGAAACCTCCATCCTGTAAATATTTATCTATTTTCAAAATTGCCTACATATTTGAAAAGTTTAATTGGTTTATACTCAAGGCACTAGAGAAAGGAAAATTTGCTTTCATAAGACATTTACATGTATTTATTCTGTCCACGTAGAGTACTTCTTTCGAGTGATCATGAAATTTAATGTGAAGTGAAAACATCCCAGCTTTGGTTATAATAACCGAATTAGAAGAAAAGTAATCAATAATCAATAAATCAGTCATTTTGATCACTGTACCTTTTTTCTCTGATTTATCGGAAACTTTTCCTCCAATTGGAGAGTAAGTAGTATCCACGGATTCGGTCCCTCTGTTCCCTTTGCTAACTCCATTTTCATAGAGCTGTCCTTCAACTGGTTGCAACTGCCAAGTCAGGCCGAACAAATGTACTGCTGCAAGAAAACAAGCCATACATGAACTTATTCCAGACTTGCTGAGGAAGTCTCCAAACCAGCTGTCTCTTTCCACCTAAAAATGCCATGACCAGTTTTCTTTTAGTTGGGCCAAGCAGCTTTGAGTTTATACCTGTATCATACATGAGCTACCCTTATAAATAGCTATTGTTAAAATGTTGAGGCTCTAGCTATCCCAGTGATAGACACTGGGACATTAGTGAAGCAACCACAATGGGATTAGATGCTGGTCTTCAACACTGTTATCCCTTCTCATTTCCCTTGGTCATGGAACTCTACTTTGTATATGGAAACTGCAGAGTGATGGTGGACAGGCAATTATGAGAACATGGTAGGCCTTCCCTAAGCCAGTTTCCCGAGTGCCTGGTATGCATAAGGTCCCATGATAGCTACTGCAGATGTTAAAATATAGATGCCTATTAGGGTAGGAGTTGGAAGAATACAAGTGTAAAATTACTATAATGCAGCATAACTGACACAGTACAGGCTCAATTGTTACCAGATTAAAAAATACCTGTGTTGATCAGAGTGTAGTGGGCACTCTCATATACTCTTCATGAGAGTATTAAAAAAAACACCCACCCTAGTGGAAGGTAACATAGCATCATTTATCCAAAAAACCTTAAAATTTGGCTTACCCTTTTAGCCTACAATTCCATTTCTATGAGTTAATTATGAATGTGTACAAACTAAAAAGCTATCTTTGTAACACTTAAAAACTAGTAGAAAGTTATGATGAGTCTAAATATTCATCAGAAGGAAATTAATGAAATAACTGGTATTACAAATAGTACAAGGTTACACTGCTATTAAATCATGTTACAGAAGATTATGAACTGGCATGGGAATAATTATGATGCATCAAATGAAAAACATCAGGCTACTAAACAGTATGAATAGAATGATCTATAATATGTGTGTGTGTGTGTGTAGATGTGTTGATGTCTGGGGAGAGAGAGGGCTAGGAGGATATATAGCAACATGTTCACAACATGGAGGTTATGGAGGATTTTCATTTCCTTCTTTAGGATTTATGTATTGTTGATACTTTTTACAATGAAAATGGGCTGTGTTTGCCATCTGGGGGAAGAGAATTTTTGTTTTAAAAGAAATTGTTTATTCTCTAGTTTCAAATAAAATGCCTTACAAAATATTTTTTTTTTAATTTTTTATTTTTTATAAACATATATTTTTATCCCCAGGGGTACAGGTCTGTGAATCACCAGGTTTACACACTTCACAGCCTTACAAAATATTTTTAAGAAGAAAAGAAGTGGTTTATTTTTCAATTGCTGTGGCTAAAACTTTCCGTTCTATATGTTAAATAACAGTGGTGAGAGTGGACATCCCTGTCTTGTTCCTGACTGTAGGGGAAAAGCTGTTTCTCCTCACTGAGGATGATGTTAGGTGTGGGTCTCCATATATGGCCTTTATTATGTTGAGGTACGTTCCCTCTAAATCTACTTTGCTGAGTGTTTTTATTATGAATGGATGTTGTACTTAGTCTGATGATTTTTCTGTATCTATTACATTGGGCATATGGTTCTTATCCTTTTATTAATGTGGTGTATCACATTGATTGATTTGTGAATACTGAACCACCCTTGCAACCCAGGAATAAAATACCACCTCACACCTGTCAGCATGGCTAAAATCAACAACACAAGAGATAATAGGTGTTGGTGAGGAGGTGGAGAAAGAGGAATCCTCTTACGCTGTTGGTGGGAAAGCAAACTGGGGAAGCCACTTTGGAAAACAGTATGGAGTTTCCTCAATAAGTTAAAAATAGAACCCTACAATCTAGCAATTGCAGTACTGGGTTATTTACCCAAAGAATACAAAAACATTAATTCAAAGGGATACATGCAACCCCATGTTTAAAACAGAATTATCGACAATAACCAAATTATGGAAATAGCCCAAGTATCCATCGACTGATGAATGGATAAAGGAGATGTGAGATATATATACATGGTGAAATATTACTCAGCCATAAAAAAGAATGAAATCTTGCCATTCGCAAAGATATGGACAGAGCTAGAGGGTATAATGCTGAGCAAATAAGTCAGAGAAAGCCCAATACCATATGATTTCACACATACGTGGAATTTAAGAAATAAAACAAATGAGCGAAGGGGAAAAAAGAGAGGAAGGCAAACCAAGAAACAGACTCTAAATTCTAGAGAACACATATTTGAAAAACTTAATTGTTTTATACTCAAGGTATAGACTCTCTGATGATTACCAGAGAGGAGGTGGTGGTGGTCATGGAGTGGGTCAGACAGGTAATGGGGATTAAGGAGGGCACTTGTGATGATTACGGACTGTTGTATGGAAGTGTTGCATCACTAAATTGTACACCTGAAACTCATAATACACTGCATGTTAACTAACCAGTATTAAAATAAAAACTTAAAAAAAAGAAGTGGTTTAGGGGCGCCTGGGTGGCTCAGTGGCTTAAAGCCTTTGCCTTTGGCTCAGGTCATGATCTCAGGGTCCTGGGATCGAGCCCCGCATCGGGCTCTCTGCACCGCAGGGGAGCCTGCTTCCTCCTCTCTCTCTGCCTGCCTCTCTGCCTACTTGTGGTCTCTGTCTGTCAAATAAATAAATAAAATCCGTTTAAAAGAAGTGGTTTAAAGGAACAACAGATTAAAATTGGCTTGGCTGATCAGGGATGCTTTAACGAGGTAGGATTTGAGATGAACCTTGAAAAATGTGTAGGGCTCTGACAGGTGACAGCAATGGGTAGGGTGAGGGGGCAGTTTGAAGAAAATATGACATTGTAAAGCACAACATGCATTTGAGGCAAAGGAAATTGCTGGGGTTGGCTAGAGTATATTTACGCATAGATGGTAGTGGAAGTTAAGGCTCAAAGGGAGGATTAGGGCCATATCGTAGAGGACGCTGAATGCCACACTTAGATATTTGGATTCAATTTATTAGGCAGCAGGGAGGCATTGCTATTTTCTGAGCAAATGAGTGTTATGATCAGTTTTCTTTAGGAAGATTAATTTGATAGCAATGGGGAGCACTGATGGTTTCTAGGTAAAGAAATGATATCATCAGAGCACCCTTTGCAGAAAGATAAATCCAATACTAATGTGGAGAACAACGAATTGGAGGCCTAAGGATTTGGCAGGCACGCAAATTGGGATGGCATTGCAATAATCAAGGTGAGAAATAATGAGCGTCTCAATTAGGGCAGTGGCAGTGGGAGTGCAAAGAAAGCGATTCTTTAAGGAGAAATGGCATAAATGTCGTCTCAGGGTTTGGCAGCTAGTTGTGTTGTGTGTGTGTGTGTGTGTGTGTGTGTGTGTATGTGTGCACCTGTGTGCTCATGTACACATGTGAATATTCTGGGGGCAAGAATAGAAAAAAATGAGGGAAAAGGAGGAATCCAAGGTTTAGGTTTTGAGCCTGAGTAACTGAAAGCATGGGGCAGTGATTTAATAGAGTTAAGGGATTCTGCACTTAGCCCAACACTAGCTACAGATAACTGGTGCTGGAGATGGATTTGTTAAATGATGACTAGTTGAACTAGCTGTTGACTGATGACTACTTGGTTTGTGGCAGGGTGGGGTGCTGGGAGAAATATAATGAAATCATCTTTGGAGGTGCTGGGTTCCACCTGCCAATGGGCTATCCAGACAGTCATGTTTGACCCAGGAGCTTTGGAGGTTTGAAGTTCTGGTGAAGTATTAAGGTTAGAACAAGACTGTGGAATCATGTATGCACAGAGGCAACAGCTGACATTGTGAGAGTGAATGAGGTCACTGAGGGCAGATAATGTTGGAAGAAAACAGTAACTAGGACAGAAGCTCTGGAAATCCTTTTATCTGTTTTCTCATTGCAATTTTAAACATCAACCAAATCTTACCAAAAAGGGGTATCTGCTCTTGACCCACTAACCTTTTCCTTTATGTTCCTAGGCATAGTAAAAGGGGCTAATTTGTATGTCTAATACTCATATACAGTATATGGATTTGCAACTGAGAACAGGAAAGCTAGTCAGATAGCCTATTTAAAAATCTTTCATCCACTTTTTGTTGGAGCTAGAGATTTTTAACACCTACCTCCTAATTTATCCTTAAAACTTTTAAGCATTTAATTGCTTTCTATCCGTTTCTTTGAATTAAGGCCAGTGCTGCCTGATGAATTTCTCTTGCAATTACTGGAAACCCTTGAAACTCAAATGATAGTGGTACTGAGTCAGGTACAGTATGGCAAAAGATTCGAAGTATGGTTAGTTTAACATACTCCAATTAAAGAGGCTTATTATTTTTTTAAGAAAATTTTATCTACTCTGTTCCCCAATAATGTGAATATGACGGATGTTAGAAGCCATATTGAAAATGTGTTGGATTCCCTTGGTTCAGTTACTTTTGTGAAATTAGATTGGCCATAAGGAACAAAAGGCATAGTAGTTTTCATTTTAAAGTTCAAGGGGGATATTTTATACACTTTAAGTTAAGCCAGTTTCCTGAGGGCACTCAAAAATGACAGAAAAAATTCTCAGCCATGTGCTGAGAATCACTTCAAAATAATAAGGCAAGGATTAATTTTTCACCACAGAATGAATTAGGCTGCTTCCAACCAATCAAGACAGATAGAGAGGTGTGGGCACATTTAGTAGAACAACCTTTCAGGGCAGTGAAGCTTTATAATTTTTTGAGTTTACTTTGTCTTTTACAGGCAAGAAGCTATTTATAATGTATATTTGTATGAATACATAATGCAAGTTAACTTACTTGCTATAGACTATGGGTACCAAAGAAAAACCACATAGTCTTTCCTCTGTTGATTTGAGAAAGGAAGTCAAAACGTATGTGCAGGTAGACTAAGGTAACTACATAACTCCAGTCTTTGTGTTTTATTAGAAATAATGTTTTGTTCATATTAAGACCAATAAAATTAAATTATATTGACCTTTGGGACATACCCATACATCACTAGAAAGATACGGCAGTACTTTCTATGGGGATGTATTTATTAATTCATTCAACAAATATCTTCAAAGCATACCCTGGCACATTGGAAACGTTGGAAATACATGCAAAGGCAAAAAAAAAATATTTAACATCCAGGACACCATAGATACTGGCTGATCAATAGGGAATCGGAAATGAACAACCAATGCAGCTTCACAAGGACACATTGATGGCACATCAGCCTTGGATGCAGGATGAAGATAGAGAGTCTTCAGCTTCTAGTGGATCTCCAATCAGATCTATGCTATGTATTTATAGCCACATTTTGAGGCAAGCCTCCCAAACCCAAGTATAGACATTATAAACCAACTGTTAGAATTAAGGGTATAGCTGGTAATGAACAGACAGTATTAAATTATATTATAGATTGATTCAACAAATATTTTTTTGAGTGCCTACTTGCACCAGGCACCGTTTTTCTAAGTTTATAGCAGTGAATAAAATTTTTTACAAAATCTCTACCTTCCCAGAACTCATACGAGAGGGTGGTGGGTTTAGACATGTAGACAATGAATAAAAATATGCTATAATTAATATAATATAGCTGTGTGGAAACAAAGAAGGCTCAGAGGAGGTAATATTTGAACCAAGTTTTGAATGGAGTGAAGTCATATGAATATTTAGTTGAAGAACCTTCCAGGAGGAAGGAATAGCAATTACACAAAACCCTTAAGCTTTGTGTGGAATGTGTGAGGAACACTAAGGATCCCAGTATGAATGGAGCTCAGTCAGGAAGAAGGGTGGTAGGAAAACTTTTAAACTAAAGGACTGCACCCATGATTGTACTATCTCTGTGTTCTAACCAACTTCACAAACTGGCCACTCATAAACTTTATAAGTGAATAGAAAGTAATATAACTAAAATCACCCATACTGGAACATCCACCTCCAAATGAGCAATGCTGGTTATAGTAGGTCTAATTGAAGTACTCCTGGCCCCAAAGTCAAAGTTATTTTTCCTAAAGACATATATAAAAATATACATCCTCAGTGAGTAAAGATTGACATGACCCAGATCTCTCCAGGAATACCAGTACCGTATCACTGCACTTTACTGAAATTCAATGGCAAGAAAGAATGCATATGCTTATTCAAATATTCCAGGAATAATGTCTTTTCAGCTTATTCAGAATGGCAGTCCTTAATGCTCCTCTAACAAATATTCCTTAGAGTTGAGTCTTGTACATTTTATAATTATTATCCTTCTTGGTTTATCCAATTGCACAAAGCTACACTCTGAAATTATAAATGTATTACAAAGGTAACAAATGGAGTATCTCATCATGCCTGATCACCAAACTCAATCAAGCACCTTGGATCTCAAGGCAGGCTAACTTTGGGAGAATAAGCTCTTCTTAACTTGCACATTTCTCTAGGCTGAAAACTCCGAGTCTCTTTGCAGTTACTTCTCTGTACTCTCTGTTGGGACGTTGGTCTTTTTCTCTTAAGTAAGACTGATGGTCTCTATTAATATTTATAATTGATACTGCTTCTTCATTCCATTCCCCTTCAAAAGGCAAAAATATTCCCCTCTGGGAGACACCATAGGAATGCTTCAGAAGTAGAAGTAGGAAATCAGTGCTGAATGACCTAGGTCTGTACTGTCCAGCATGGTGGCCACTTGCACATGTGTCTGCCAAACATCTGAAATGTGGCTAGTCAGAATTGAAGACTTAATATAAAAGAAAAAATAGAATATATCCAATAAATAATTGTTATAGTAACTACATATGGAAATGACAATATTTTAGATATATATTAAATTAAATAAGAATTTTAATTAATCCCAACTTTTTTTCACATTTTGAATGTGGCTACTGTGAAATTTCAAATTACATATGTGGTTTGCTTTGTATTTGTATTGGCCAATGTTGACCTTGCCTATCTAGAACATTTCACAAAGAGATGGGATGTTTCTCTTTTAGGGTTAGGGACCTATCACGTTATATCGAAGCTATCCATTGATATGTCTACCTCATTATTATGAAAGCATTCAAAGGGAAGGGTCCATGTCTTTGTTTTTCTATCTCTGGTCCTAATCACGGTGCCTGGTAGTTAGGAGGTACTCTAATTACATACTTCTGTATGTGACTATAAAGTAGTAAAGGAGTTTTAGAAAACAATTTTGTGATATCAATCAAAATTTAAATTGGGAATATTCCTTGACCAAGCAATTCAACTTCCAGGAATCTACTAAAGAAATAATCACGGTTGTGTATGAAGGAGTATGTACAAGGGAATTCAACCTAACGTTGTTAACATAATGACTTTGTTAATATAGTTAAGAAAAAAAGAAAAAGAACCACCAATACATCCATCTCTGAGAAGGTGGTATATCCAAGCTATGAAATCTTATGTAAGAATTAAAAGGACTGATCTCAAGAGACTGTCAGATTGAAGGAGACATGATAATTAAATGCAATGTGGGATCCTAGATAGGATCCCGGAACAGGAAAAAAAAAAAAAAAAAAAAAAAAAAAAAAAGGAAAAACCAGTATTAAACTCTTGAGTTAATAGCATCACACCAATGTTAATCTCCTACTTTTAATAATTGTACTATGGTTATGCAAGATGTTAATACTGGCAGCTGAGTGACAGGTACACAGCAATTCAGAGCTACATCTGCTCACTTTTCTGTAAGTCTAAATTTATTTCAAAATAAAAAGCCTAAAAAGAAAAAAAGAACTGATTCAGTGGTGTGCTGTAGCAAGCTTATACTGGTTTATAAGAGCCAACTGTGCACATGTCTTCCCAATTCCACCTTCAATGACTTCATGTTGGTAGTTGAAATCACCCATGGTGGGTTTATGAACATTCCAGGAACCAGAAAACATTGCAAATCCTTTTTTTTTTTCCACAGAGAGCTTGTTGTCAAACATCAACACACCCCTGGTTGACCTACACGTACTGACATGAAAAGAGCTCTAGGTTTTGTATAAAAAAAACACTGTAGAACAATGCATATCTGATGATCCTGTTTAAGTTTAAAAAAAAGTATCTCTTTATATATAAATGCATACAGAGAGAACTGGAAGGATCATACCCCCAAACCGTTGATCTTTACAATGGGGAGCTGGGACTTCAACATTTTCATAGTAATTTTAGAATCTTTTACAATGATAACGTATTCATCATGTGTTATATAATAAAAAATACTAGGTGCTCAACAAACCTTCTTTTCCTTTTAAGATTTTATTTATTTGTTAGAGGGAGAGAGAGCAGCAGGCAGAGGGAGAAGCAGGGTCCCTGCTAAGCAGGGACCTTGGGATCATGACCTAAGCTGAATTGAAGGCAGACGCCTAATTGACTGAGCCACCCAGGTGCCCCCAACAAAACTTTTTAATTTTTCATTATTTTTTTTTAAAGATTTATTTATTTGTTTTAGAGAGGAGAGAGTGCATGGTGAGGAAGGGCAGAGGGAGAGGGAAAGAGAGAATCTCCAGGAGACTCTGAGCAGCCCCACTTGGGGCTTGATCTCAGGATGGTGAGATCACGACCTGAGCTGAAACCAAGAGTTGGACACTTTACCAACTGCACCATCCAGATGCCCCCCCTCAAACCTTTTTTTTTTTTTTAAGCTGAATGAATAGATGCATTGGTTTTTTCATTCTCTTGTATTATTATCTTCTGTCTAAAACAAAACTTTTTGGAACAATTTAAAGCAGAAGAGCAATTCAGCAATTAAATAAGGACAAGCCCAAACACATAAAACAGATAAAACAGAACTCTTGATTGAAAGAGATTGGGGTTCTAAAAGAGTTGCCCCCAAATTCCAAAGACATAATTTGAAATCTACTGGTCTCAAAAATTATCCTCAGAATATCTGAACAAGAAAAATGTGGGTGTTTGGAAGAACTCTCTTTTGGCAGTTAAATCTATTGTAATACCTCTAACAATGGGATTGTCAGGACATATGAAACCTGTCATGTTATTCTGTATCTTTTGGTATTTTGTGTCCACTCTCTTCTAGATAATACTAAAACCCACTTAATAACAAGATAAATTGGGATTTGATACTAAATACACAGGTAAACCTTGAAACTGCACTCTAAGTTTGCTTTCAAGGAATTCACCTTACATCTCAAAAGGTACACGTATTCAGCTAAGAAAGGTTTATTTGTTGCAAGAATTTTTTGGTGTTACCTTCTAATTCTACTAAATAACCTATTTAGAAAGTTTGAAATCTGTCTCACAAACAAAATCCTGCCCATAATAGATGATGTCATAAGTTTCAAATCCTGCCAAGATAAAAGTATGTGATATTTTTCAAGATAATTTGTTTTTCCTTTCTTTCAGCCATTCTTCCTCCACTGATTCCCTCACTTATCTTGCTTCATGTTCCTTCAGGCTAGGGAATGATACTGCTTTTGCACTTTACTTCCAAAGCTTGTCAGGCTATAGATCTACTTGTATGCTGAACAGTTCCCTTCCTGAAAAATATGCCAAGTACATTATCCAGATGGTGACCCCTGATGACTTCAGGCTTTCAAGTTAACTCCTAGGGGAAGCCATTTCAGCAGACCAATAGTTCAGTGGACATTATGTGATGCTAGATGCTTCTGTAATAAGGAACATCACTGCAGAAATAAATGCTACTTGAATTAAATGCAGTGACTGCTAATATTACAGAAACCAGGTTACCTTTCTATCTTAAAATAAATCCCATTTTCATTATATTGAACATCAAATTGGTATACGAGTGAACTATAGTCCTTTGATAAATTACCTTCAAATCTTGGTTTTATCCAGGTAATAACCAGATTACATGCAAGATGGAAAACCATTAGTTTTCAGAGAAGCATTTTTGAAGAACTAAATAAAATAAGCAATGCGTGTTTGTTTATGGTGGCTTCCATTTGCTTCAGCAAGTTTCATTCACGTTTTCTTTTTTTCCTAGGGTTATACATATACATTTTCGACTAAAAATATTATTTGTGCTTGTACTACCTCGTGGGCATAAGTAAAACATACGTAACTGTTCCTTTTCAAAGTAATTTGAATGGAGTCAGAATGGCTTTGAGATTCCTCTCAAACATTTTTGGAAGCCTGAAAAGCTGTTGTGTTGGGGCTGGGTAAAACTCCCTTTGAAAGAAAGGACTTCACTGATTTAAACAAAAGAAGTAAAAAAAAAAAAAAAGAAAGAAAGAAAGAAAGAAAAGAAAAAATCCCTCTTCCTTGATTCGGTTACAAACCACATTTTGCAAGCCTGCTATGGTGAAACAGTAAAATTCAATGCCAAATGAAGAAAAGATTGAGGTGGTAAACCAGAGGCACCAAGGACACCTTTCTTGCTGAGCCACATGTTTGAACCCCTACTTCTCCTTTTCTAAATGAAATGAATTATTCTGTATTGCAGCAGACATTATTTTTTTCCTTTTTGGACTTAGTACGGTTCTAGTTTTATATCTAGGCTAGTGGCTAGAGAAGATTCTATCAAAGTAATAAATCATTTTAATATCCTAGTTCTATATTATATTATCCTAAAACTTTCATTTACTATGTATTTTATATTTTCCATCCCCAGGCTGCAGCAATATTTATAAATAACACGTCTATTTGGGTACCTTATCACAGGTGTAATATATGATTTCCATTTGCAGTTGCATAACAGGCCCATCTGTGTATTCCTTATCAGACAGACACAATTATTTAGTGTTTTCATCTCAAGTCACAGCACCAATAAGTGCTTTCCATAACTCAAGTCTGTCTTACCTTTATATTATTATTTGCTTTGTGGAGTCAGGAGGAATCGGTGGCATAATGACGGGATAAATTTTTTCAAAAAGAATCATTTAATGAATAATGCAGCAAAAATATCCATCTGACCATGAATCAGCACTTTTTCATTCTTCTTTAAAATTTTCTTTTTCTTTCCATTTTACTTCATTTTCTGCTCAGCAAATTCTCCCTTGTACTATGGTCTAAATTAAAGCCTGTTACTTCATCATTACCGACGACTGGCTTGAGGGCGTATTTGTAATAATATGCAAATACGTATTTGTAATAATACTTCTTTATAAAGATCCAGACGAAACCAGTGAATATGGAGAATAAGAAACAGACCCATACCGAAGCTCTCTCCTCATCTTACTATTTGCTCTGGATGTATTTAAATTATAAAATGGAAATACATTCAATATTTATGTCATCAACCCATGAGAGTTGATGCTTTAAAACTCACTTTTTTGATTTTCATCATGTCATCAGAGACACAGATACACGGTATGTGTTCTTCTGCAAACTTTTAGATGTTGAGATTTTAATACTTGAGTTTGCATTACCTGATTATTCAGAGTTAGCATTAAAGAGCAGGGCTTGTATGAAGTTGGGGAGTCAGGAGATATAAATGGGAAGATGGAAGACAGATGAGTGGTAGAAAACTATAGCTGCCTTACACAATTTGATCAGATGGGGTAAAAAACAGAGAATAAAGTGCAGGAGATTATAATGACCCAGTTTGTTCTGGGTTTTCTGAGGTGGCACCAGGACAGCTGACTTCTGGACAAGTCACCAATGTTTGGGCTTGATTCATTACCAGGATCATCAAGGCTTCCTTTCCTTTCATGCAGTAATTATTTATCAGCTGATTACTATGTGTTACACACTGTCGTAGGTTCTGAGAATACAACAGTAATTGCTTGGTCAGAAAAAACCCTTGCTTCCCAGAGCTTACAGTCTATCTAAAGGGAGACAGTTGTCATGTGGTAGTTAAGGGCAAGGACTCTGGAGAGAAGGTACCTTGTTTCAAATCCCAGCTCTGCTACACTTGGGCAAATTACTTAATCCCTGTGTCTCAGTAGTCTCACCATTAAATTTGCATGATAATAGTCCATACATGTAAGGTACCCAGAAAAATGCCCGGCATGTAATAAATGCTCAGTAAGAGTTAGTCATTATTATTTTTACACCTGGTTAATTCTCCCCTCAAGCTAGCCTTTCCAAAACCTTTTTCTGGTGAGAGCAACATAGAGGGAACGAGGTTTCTAAGAGAATTTCAGTAGCCATCCTCACATAGCTTCATAGCGGAATAAAATGAAAACAGAAAAAAAAAATTCATGAAATTCCCTAATTCTAAACCCTGGACTTAATTTAGAGCAGACATTCTTCTCTCTCCTTTCCCCACCAACATTTCCCAAAGCTGCTCATTTCCTTCCCTCCATCATCATGATCACTGAGGTTTGGAAGATGTAGATTTTGGGCTCCCTTCGTGAAAGGTTTCCAGAAATGAGACCATCCTTCAGATTTGTAAAATTGTTATCACTCTACTTTAAGTAGAGTGTACTTTCTACAAAGATTAGCAGAAAATGGTTAGAGTATCATTTTATGGACCATAACTGAGTATTGTCATAGAGCTGTGTTTTGTATGAAATGGGTCCCAAGGAAATTTTCAGCTGAGTTACCCAGGGAAGTATGTATTCCCAGGTGATCGATCAACTCCAGTAAACTGATCTGTGAATGAGCTCTGTCTGGAACATAATAAAATCATGGTGAAAAAAAATAAATAAAAAAATAAAATCATGTTATGTTAGAGCTTAAAAAGACCACAGACTAGTAGTGTTTGGAAAAGAGGGAGGAGGTAAATTTACAGTGGAGAAACCTGACAAACACTACCTCAGCCACATGACCAAGGTTAATCTCATAAGTGACAGCATGTCCATGACAGCATGTCATGCACATGGTATCCCTGATATCATGTGATGGTAATGGTCCTTCTGCAGTCTTCTTCCATAACGCCCATCTCAACACGAGAATATCAGCACCACTGAAATCAAGGGCCAATCTGCAAAAAAGCTGACCAGTGCTACTCAAAACTGTTAAAGTCACTGAGGACAGAAAACTGTCACATTCCAGAGGAGGTAAGGGAAATATGACACTGACTATGATATCCTGTCCTGGATGGGATCCTGGAACAGAAAAAGGATATTGGGGTAGAACTTATAAAATCCAGATCAAGTATCAAGTTCAATTAAGAGTAATTATCAATATTGGTTTCTTAGTTGTGACAAATGTGCCATGGTGGTACAGGACGTTAATAATGGGAGAAACCAGATGAGTATATGGGAATACTCTGTACTATCTTTGCATTTTTTTCTGTGGATCAAAAAGTGTTCTAAAATTAAAATCTTATTTCAGAAAAGGAGAGACCACAGATCAACCATTTGGCTCAGTATCCTCATTTTATGGAAGAGGAAACTAAAGTTTAAGGAGAGGAAGTGCTTGCCCCAGGACACACAGAGACTAGCTTCCCTCTTATTCAGGACCAAGAGAAGATGTGATCTATTTCTACCATCCAATGACATTAAGTACTGAAGTAATTTAGATAGAATATTGGGCTAATGAGGCCAAAGTTATAGCTTAAAATTTTATGCCAACCAGTTGCTTTTGTACAGAGGAAAACTCTGCTCTTTGCCCACACAGTGATTACTGAAACTCATTTTGTCTATCCAGCTTAGGTAAGTGTATAGAAAAGAACTGGAAGCTCTATAACCACCTTCCATAAATTCAAAATACCTGAACATCAGTAGAATCATCTTTTCATATGGACACTATTTTATTGGATTAGTGGGTCACATGTAACTGGAGTCATATATATGCAATGTATTTTCTATTGGTTTTACAACCTCTTTTTAAAAAAATCCCAACCTTCTTAGCATTTGTGTTAAATCTGATCACTTTGTTGCCCAAAGCATTATTTTCTATCTTTGAAATAGATTCAAGTTTTGCTTTAAAGGAAACGTGGAATGTGGGAAGCTTACTGAACCTCATATAACCCCTGAAAATAGGTCTAAAATTTTTCTTAATATTTCTTGAAATGTCTCGCCAGGCTATCAGAAGATGTAGAAAGAGAATACAGCAGTCTCTCAGTTTTTATTTTTTTTCCTCATGGTTTAAAATTGTAATTTTGTTTCTTTATTGTTAAGATATGCAGTTTATGTTAAAATCTTTAATATATGAAAATTTTAATAAATCAATAAACATCAGCTGAACCCTCTAGGAGAAACATGGGCAAAAAACATCAGTAGGCAATTCACAAAAGAAGAAATGTAAGTTAGCAGTGACATTTTAAAATGTTCAACCCTAGTGGTAATTTAAAAATGTAAGTTAAAACAGTGAAATACAACCTTACCAATCAAAATGGCTTTTTTCCCTTTACTTTTTTTTTTAATAGATGATGATATCAGAAGTTTTCAAGGGTTCAGGGAAATGAGCGCTCTTGCATACTGCTGCTAGGAGTATAAATTATTGCAAAATGTTTGGACAAATTGGTAATATATATCTAAGGTGTTGGAAATGTTTTTAAACATTTTGGTCCAGCAATTCCATGTTTAAAAATTTATCCTAAGAAAAGGAACAGAATGGATTTGAAAACAACCATGTTCAACATGATGTTGCTATATTATTAAGATATTGAAAAGTATTTAAATGTCCAGCAAATACGGATTGATTAAATCAATAACTATATCTATACAATAATGTTGCCACTAAAATAATGTTATAGAAAAATATTAAATAATAAATATATTCATGAGGGAAGTTATATAACTGTATCTATTATATGAACTCATTTTTAGATGCCGATTAGTGTAATAAGTGAGGGCATAGGCTCTTTTTGAAAAGTTAGACCTGAAGAGTGATGGCTTTCCCACCAACTCGCTTTGCTGGTTTGGGGCAAACTGCTGGACCCTTGAGCATCAGTTCTCTCTTATGTAAATTAAAAATAATAATACCTAATTTGAAAGATATCATGACTATGAGTAAAGGGACCTGTGTGAGTTAAAGAGGAATCATGTCCATTTCTAGAAATTATGTGCCCATTTATTTTTTAGTATTACTAGAGACTCACAGATTCTTTTGTTGTTCAGTGTTGAACCCATTACTATCATAGCTCTTTTTGAAGCTCAAATTAGGCCAGGGGGAGCCTCTTCAAATCGGTTTCTGTGTCATTTTGACATGTCTTGCTTTTGAGCACGAAATGTTTTAGGCTTACCTTGCACTCACCTTCTCTGCCACACACCTAGAAACAGCCATTTCTGCAAACAGCCTTTAATAGAAAATGTATTTAGAAACCTAAGTTTGGGCATAAGATATGCTCATTGTTTTTAAGTCCTTTAGGGGACAAAGCAGGGATATGTACTCATAGAACAAAACTTTCAGATTTTATTACCTGCTTTGCTAACATGTATGTATACATAATACCTGTATATATGTATATACACTCATATATGTATATACACATACACATATATCTGCATATTTTTAGCACCATTTATTGAAAAGGCTGTCTTTTTTCCATTGGACATTCTTTCCTGCTTTGTCGAAGATTAGTTGACCATAGATTTGAGGGTCTATTTCTGGGCTCTCTATTCTGTTCCATTGATCTATGTGTCTGTTTTTGTGCCAGTACCATGCTGTCTTGATGATGACAGCTTTGTAATAGAGCTTGAAGTCCGGAATTGTGATGCCACCAACGTTGGCTTTCTTTTTCAATATCCCTTTGGCTATTCGAGGTCTTTTCTGGTTCCATATAAATTTTAGAATTATTTGTTCCATTTCTTTGAAAAAGATGGATGGTACTTTGATAGGAATTGCATTAAATGTGTAGATTGCTTTAGGTAGCATAGACATTTTCACAATATTTATTCTTCCAATCCAGGAGCATGGAACATTTTTCCATTTCTTTGTGTCTTCCTCAATTTCTTTCATGAGTACTTTATAGTTTTCTGAGTATAGATTCTGTGTCTCTTTGGTTAGGTTTATTCCTAGGTATCTTATGGTTTTGGATGCAATTGTAAATGGGATTGACTCCTTAATATCTCTTTCTTCTGTCTTGCTGTTGGTGTAGAGAAATGCAACTGATTTCTGTGCATTGATTTTATATCCTGACACTTTACTGAATTCCTGTATAAGTTCTAGCAGTTTTTAAAAGAATGAGTTCATATTTACATCTCTAATACTAATCCCATATCGCAGAGTTCTTCCCTTCCCCCATTCCATATTTTTATTTCCTTTTCACACGGTGAACCCTGTTCTCAATAACATCAGTGTTTACTCATCTGCTTATCATACAAGATACACAAAAATAGTATTAGAATTCCTACACCAAGGGGCGCCTGGGTGGCTCAGTGGGTTAAAGCCTCTGCTTTCAGGCTCAGGTCATGATCTCAGGGTCCTGGGATTGAGCCCCGCATCAGGCTCTCTGCTCAGCAGGGAGCCTGCTTTCCTTCGTCTCTCTCTGCCTGCCTCTCTGCCTACTTGTGATCTCTGTCAAATAAATTAAAAAAAAAAAAAGAATTCCTACACCAAGACCACTACCAGAATGAAACCTACTAAGTGAAATTAAAAGTTTTTTTTTGTCTTTAGAATATGTTCTTCTGAGGGTATACAGTTATGTATTCAAAAGGTTGAAATTCCTAATAAATACATAAAGAACTCTTAAAATTTGAGACAAAGAGAACCAAAAGGAAAAAAAAAAAAAAAAAACCCAACAGAAAAATGGACAAAAGACATGAACAGTATACAGTTCACAAAAATATCTTTAAACATATGAAAAGATGTTCGGCTTCATTCGTGATACAAAATAAAACTCCACTTAGATAACCTTTCTAACCTATCCCACTGACAAAGATTCACAAGCTTGTGACACACCAGGGTGGTAGGTCCACAGGGACACAGGCAATTTCACCCATTGCTGGTGGGTCTACTGAATACTACACAACCCCTGTGAAGGAGATCCAGGCAGAGGAGCCACGTACCTTTTTTTTTTTTTAACATTTTATTTTATTTTTAAGTAGGTTCCATGCTTAACATGGGGCTAGAACTCATGACCCTGAGATCAAGAGAGCATGCTCTACTTACTGAGCCAGGCAGGCATCCCTAATTTTATTTTTTAAAGCCACTTACCATTTTTTAAAAACTTTTCTTTGTTTCAATGATCACTTCCTCTCATTTCGTATTCTTTTTTTTTTTTTAAAGATTTTATTTATTTATTTGACAGACAGAGATCACAAGTAGGCAGAGGCAGGCAGAGAGAAAGAGGGTAAAGCAGGCTCCCCGCTGAGCAAAGACCTGCCCACCCCCGGATGTGGGGCTGGAGCCCAGGGCCCTGGGATCATGACCTGAGCTGAAGGCAGAGGCTTTAACCCACTGAGCCACTCAGGTGCCCCTCCTTTTGTATTCTGTATGTTTTCCCCCACTTCTTCTAAAAAATTTTTTGAGTATAGTGGACTCAGAGTTACATTTGTTTTAGGTGTTCAACATTGTGACCTGTTATCTCCCTACGTCCTTATGGCATGCTTACTGCAAGTCTAGCTTCCACGTGTCACCATACAATGCTATTACAATATCACGGACTATATTCTCTATTTTGATTTAACGTGGCTTGTGGTCTGCCTATTGATTTTTTTTAATTTTTTATTTTTTATAAACATATATTTTTATCCCCTATTGATTTTTAACAACACTTTATTTTTCTATTATTTTGCTGTTTTCTACCCCATTAATTTGTGCTTTATCTTTATTATTTCTTTTCCTGTGCTTTCTTTAGTTTATTTTATTGCTTTTTAAGCTTTATTTTCATATTTATGAATACAAATTTTCCTCATAAATGGTTTAATTCTATCTCATACAGTTTGACATGTGGTGTGTTTATCATTATTCTTAGAAATTTTGTAATTTTCAGTTTTATTTCCCCTTACACAAGTTTTTTTTTTAAAGATTTTATTTATTTGAAAGACAGAGATCACAAGCAGGCAGAGAGGCAGGCAGAGAGGGGTGGGGGAAGCAGGCTCCCTGCTGAGCAGAGAGCCCGATGGGGGGCTTGATCCCAGGATCCTGGGATCATGACCTGAGCCAAAGGCAGAGGCTTTAACCCACTGAGCCACCCAGGCGCCCCAAGAGGTTTTATTTTATTTATTTATTTTTTTAAATTAAAAAAAAAAACTTCCAGGTGAATAGCCTTGTTTTTAAAATTTTTATTAATTTATATTTTCATTTCACTGTGATCTGGGAATGTCTGTATTATTTCTACTTTATGAAACTCATTGAAGTTCCTATTGGGACCTAATATAAGATCAAATTCTGTGAATGTTCTGTGTGCATTTGCGAACAAGGTATATTCTCTATCAGGATGTTAAGTTCAATATATAGCCACAAGATTTTGCTTTTTTAGGTCTTCTATATACTTAGTAAGTTTCTGTCCATGTGACCAGAGAGGATAAAATTTCCTATTACCAGTTCTTTTTGTTTATTTCTTCTTGTATCTCTTGTAGTTTCTGCTTTATAAAATCAGTTGTTGGGTTATTTATGCAGAGATAGTCCTGGCACTGCATACAGTATGTTCTTTGTTGTGTTTTACGGTTTTTGGCTTGAGTTCTCCTTCACCTGAAATGAAGATTGTAAGATTTGTTCTTTTACTGCTTCCATTTACCTTGGTAAATTCTTTAATTTTTAGCCATTTCTGACTCCTTTTATTTCAGGTGTGTCTCTTATAAACAGCAGAGAATTCAGTTTTGCTTTGTACCTATTTTGAAAATCATTTCCTTGTAATAGGTTAGTTTAACCCATTTACATTTATGGATATGACACAACTGTACCATATCATTTATGTTTCACAGTATTATGTTATTTTATTGTATTTCTCCATGTCATTTGTTTTCCTTGGTTTCTAAATTTTTCTTTTGGTATTTAAGAAGGTTTCTATTTTTCTTCTATTGAGTACCTTTATGCTATTATCTTTTATAATGCCCTTATTCCCCTGTGCTTGCTTGATTATCTACCATTTGGTTTGACAACTTAAAGTTATATTTTGACCCTCTATGTGGCAATCAATGAGCTTATTTGACTTTTGCCTTTTCATTTCTCCCGGATGTAGCTGAATTACTATTACTTCATCAAAATATATAAGATTTGCATACTATTTTCCATACCATTTTTCCATCTATTTCCCCACCTTTGTTATAATCTTAAATCCACAATTAAATAGATCTAATTTTCACCAATAGGCCTTTGCCAAAGATTTCCGCATCGTCTTAGTTGGATGAAGCTTGTTCTCTAAATCATAGATCAACAAACTTTAACCCTCAGTCTAACTTGGCAAACTGTTTGCTTCGATATGGCCTGTGAGCTAAGAATGATCTTTACGTTTTTAATAGTTGAAAAAATTTGAAAGGATACCAGTATTTCCGGATATGTGAAAATTTTCACTGAATCAAATTTCAGTTGTCCATACAATTTTATTGGAACACTGTCACAGTCGTTCGTTTACATCTTGTCTCTGGCCGCTTTTGGTGCTAGTTGAATACTTGTGACGGACAGCCTGCAAAGCTTGAAGTATTTACTGTCTGATCCTTCACAGAAAAAGTTTGTACTCCAGATCTGTATGGCTTGTGAGTACAGTATTCCCGAACTTCTGGCATGTTTAAAACTGTTTTTCTATACCGTTAATAATTGAAAGAGAACTTGTTTGAATAAAATCCTTGGCCCACACTCCCTTTCTTAAGTTATTTGAAAATGTTGCTTTGTTCTTACTTGGCTTTGTCTGCTGTGAAGATGTCTGATGCCAAACCTGACTTTTCTTTCTCTCATTTATAAATGACTTATCCTGCTCCAAGGCCCACGAGATTCTTATTTTTTCTTCATCATTAAAGGCTACTATTTTTCCTAAGATATGACTTGGCGTTGGCTGTTTTGAATCAGATTTCCAGGGTACTTCCGGTTTTTCCATTAAATACTTGCACTCAGGTCTTTTATTTTTCAAAAGTATTTTTTGATTATAGTTTTAAATATTAGTTCTCTTTTATTCTTTGGTTTTTCTTCATTGGGAATGACAATTATATATAGTCCAATTGCTTTGCCTATCTCCTATATCAGTCACTTTCTTTCTCTGATCTCTTTTACCTCATTATTTCTATGTCACTGTCTTCACTATTCTAGTACGTTCCATCACTGCATCTCATTATATTTTCAGATCTTTTCTCTCTTGCTCACCATTCTGTATGGTCTTCTTTTTCAAGATGACTTTCTGAAATTTATTTCCTGAGTTCAGTCAATTCTGATTTTGCATCTTCCTTTTGCACATTTCTGTTCTGAGTTTTAAAATTTATCATTTGAGTGTTTTTTCATATTTTCAAATATTTGTTTAAGGATACTAAAAATTGATGTATTTTGTTGCTGTTTCTTCTTCTTTGGGGTGATTATTTGGAGAGGTTCTTCATCAGTTGACAGGATTCTTATTTTTTCCTCTTACAGAAAAATTTGCTTTTTTATGTTCATTCTGAAATAGTTTCCTAGGGCAGCAACAATAGTCATATGCCTATAGGAGTCAGGAGTTTGGGTGACTTAACAGGTTACTATGTTCCTTAGTTTTTATTAAAGTGCAATTTCTTTTTTTTTGTTTTGATATATTTTATTTTATAATAAGATATAGTTTTATAATTTTTGACCTTTGGTAAAGAGCAATTTAAAAAAAAAATCAACAGTGCCCTTTGTATAGGGGGTTTGGTATACCCCTTAATTTTGTGATTCACTTTTATTTCTGTAGGATTCTAAAATTCTACCTCTTGCTTCCTTCTTTCCCTTCACCATCAAGCCTTTAAGGGACATTCTTTCCAAGTCAGTTCCCCTATGCCTTCGGAAGTTGTGGTTGCCAAGTTAGCAACTCTAGTTCTTTATGCTTTGAAGTACATTCCACATTTCAGTTTTCAGTAGCCAGTGTTCCCAAATCCAGGTCTGAGATCTGTTCTCAGTAGCTGTCTACTAAAGGTGGGGCGTCTTGTTAATGGAAGTTTTATTTTATTAATTCTGCCACCACTGGGCATCAGCTCTCTTATTTTCTTCTCTATTTAGTTTTTGACTCTGGGCTCTGGTTGGGGCTATAGAGCTAGCTTTGCTTCTTTTGGGTGTTTATTTCTCTTCTTATGTATAATTTGAAGTGTGTAGAACTCTCAATCTCCTACACATGCTATCGAACTGGTTCATGTATGGTTTTATTTGCTCTATTTGTTGATTTGCATTTCTTTATGGAGGACGAGGTGGACAGATTTAGATTTAAGGGATCAATATTATTCTACAGGAACTCAGAACTCATTATTAGTATCTATTCTTATATTTATGGAATAGATGTGTAGACACACTTGAACATTGTGTACCCAGTACTGATAAGACATTCATTTGAAGTGAATCTCTAATAGTGCGGATATGTTATAATTTTACCTGCTCAGTGTTCTTTATGTTCAATTCTACATACCTATGAGATAGTTGGCCATACTCAGGGCTATCATGCATAGCTGTGAACAGGGCAGATTTACTAATAGGGTGATATAGTTGTGTTTTCAGGTGCGTTTTTTGGTCCTACATAATTCTTCCTCCTAAACCTCTAATAATAAATTCATAATGATTATCTCATTTCTTTAAGTCAAAGTACTGATGGCAAATATATTTCAACTTCTGAGTAAACTCTGACTGAAGAATCTAGACTAGGTAGTAAAGAACGTTTGTTCCATGTGATTACTTATATCTTCTATGGGTCTGGGAAAGGGAAGTGATGATATTAATGTCAGAGATTTGCCATTCCTGGCTTCCAACTCTGTCTTCTCTGTTAAAATGCAAATAAATCTTAGGGAGATATAATGCATTTTCTTTGTCACAGCCATTTTTACTTCAGTGTGAATTATCTTATTATATGGGTTGCAAGCTTAAATACCTGCTTGGAAGGAAGGTAGGTAATATGAGAGAGTGACGACAGAAGCTTGGGTATTCTGATGTACTGGAGAGTTCGTGGTCCTCTTGAAGAAGTCCCTATTTATCTCTATTCAATGGTTGTCATATTATTTTTGCCACACAAAGACTAGAATAGTGCCTGGCTCATAGTCACTCAATAAATGCATAGGCAAATGGGTGAATGCAGGCTTCAGTATGCCAGAAATTTCTATTTTTCAAGAGAGACTAGAAATTTTATATAAACCAGAGATTTTATGTAAAATCTTTAGACAAGTTTTTAAATTAGTTGACAGCATTAACAAATTCTGTGTGTCCAAGAAAAAACCTGTCTAGTTCATCAGATTCATTTCTGAGTTCAGGTTTTATTAGGGAGAGGAGGCAAAACTAGGTTCCTGATTTGGGGTATGGAACAAAATAGGAGATTGAAAATGTAGGCTTTGGTAATGAAATAGAACAGAGCTAAAATATGGAAAAAGTGACTGAGTTCATGACCTTGGCCTCATTTGCAGGAATGCTTCTGAGATGGTCAGTGAGAAATCTAAACATTTTTGTTCTTTTCTACCTACTTAAGTCACAAAAGAGATATGCACAATAATTTCCTATAAAAATAGGACTATATTCACCAGTTGGCTATGTATACTAATAATTAAGTCTGTTTTATTTGGGTCAAAAGACATACTTATTACTGGACTCTATAAACCCTTTTAATCATTTTTGAGGAAGTATATGTATGTATTTACTCTTGATTGTCCACTGAATCTCTTATTTTGAAAATTCAGCTTCCTTGCCCCTCCTGCTAATAGGTTCTTATCTCTGCGTTTTATACTTTATTCTGCGTTTTATACTGCGTTCACTACTTTAAAGGGCTAGATTAGTGCTTATCATCAAAGAGAGTAATGCCAGCTAATCCAAGGGCAGGATTTGGTCAGCAAAATTAAACTAAAAATATACAGCAGTCAGGAACAGAAACCAAAGATACTAAATGGCTTGTTTGGGTTTTATTCAATCTTGAGAAGGCTCTGTTTTAGGCATGACAAAGAAAGGTTCTATTTGTATCAGCTGGCTTTCAAATTCTCCCACAGCTTTCTTTGTTGGTAAATCTTAACCAGTGCCATCTCTGCAGTGACCTCTATGATAATCCTTAAGCATGGGCTATTGTAGCCTTGGAGTCGCACTGAGCATGCGCAGTGCTTTACTACATTTTCCCACTGACATAAAGATTTACACCTCCAAAAAACAAATAGTTTACCTAGGTTCAAAATCCATCTGACCCTTCAACTACTTATGGACTAACTGAGGTTAGATTTACCACAAGGTCAAAGGTAATAAAAACATCTTGGCTCTCTGTGAGCCGGTGGCGAAACTACTTCATGATTTGATAACTTCAGAGGATTCGGATTAATTTGAATTCTGTGTCTGGAGGTAGCAAATGATCTTTCACGAAATGCCTCCATTTCAAAAATTTCCACTTTCTTAGCACAGTTTACTCATTCCTAATTTCTTGAGTGTGGATATCTCTCTCATGCACTGTACAACTGGCATTAACTTGGTGGCTTGTTACAGTAATATCTTTTTTTTTTAATTTTTAAAAATTTTTTATTTTTTATAAACATGTAATATATTTTTAACCCCCGGGGTACAGGTATGTGAATCGCCAGGTTTACACACTTCACAGCACTCACCATAGCACATCCCCTCCCCAGTGTCCATAACCCCACCCCCCTTCTCCCAACCCCCCCCCCCCCCCAGCAACCCTCAGTTTGTTTTGTGAGATTAAGAGTCACTTATGGTTTGTCTCTTTCCCAATCCGATCTTGTTTCATTTATTCTTCTCCTACCCCCTTAACCCCCCATGTTGTAACTCATGGCTTTCTTCCCATGTTACAGTAATATCTAAAACCTTGTATCTACCATCTCTGTTTAATATCATTTTAATCTAACTCCATAATTTAATAGTTAATTCTGCAAAGTACCTGGGGTTAGGCTATACACAAAGGACGTTATCCAATATCATTATGTGCCATATTTGATATTTATGTCTAATTACAATAAAATTCAAGATCAAAGCAAATCTAGATGCTTCCTTCAGTGAACAAAGGCCAAAACTGAACTAAAGTTGAAACAAGGTTGTCAACAATGTAAACAATAGGGCTGACTGATTTTTGGTGAAACCTTTGAATATCAAAAAGCAAAATCTGCTTCTTCTGTTCTAAGTGGTAGAATAGCACAGATTGCTTGCTGTCAAAATCACATTTGCATTCAGTTCCAGCCACAGCTACAACTAGTTTAGCTAAGAGTTCAGCAAGCTCTTGTGACATTCCATATACATTATGATAGTCTTCGGTTTCTTAATCATTTAATTAAGAAACAAAACTTGTTTAATATAAAAGAAATAGAATCAAGAGTAGTTTTTTTTTTGTTTTTTTATCCCATGTCTTTTCTTATTTAAGGATTTCCTATCATTTGTGAGGCCCTTCCTTAGAAACTCACATAGTAAGCAGTTACTCTAGAAGTTAACTATAATGTGTTATAGATGGCCTACATTTCACTAGATTGACAATGCTATGATGAGGTTTTGATCAGCAGAAAATTACAGTGGGTCATCTTGGACCCTCTTAATTTGTTCATTATTATCCCATAAAGATCAATAGAAACCCCAAGGAAGGAGATCTTGAGGAGCCATACTGTGATCTGGAATTCCACATGTGTCCTGCCTATCCTGGGGGATCCAATGTAATGCAATGCCCTTATTGAAACATTATCCATACTTTGGTGGGCTTATGAGTCTGCCCAGGGCCCTTGTGAGATTATACCTAGCCAAGAATCTAGGCTTCCCTGAGCAAATTTCACCTGGAAGGAGTTCCTCATATATGTTTCTTGACTTGGTCTAAAATATATGAGGGAATCATATCTCATGGTCTAAAATATCTGAGGGATTCACATTTTTTGCACATTTTTTGTGAGTCTGAAATCTAAAATTCTGATGCACTACCGTTTGATTATATCATTTTAGCTATTAAGCTTACTCATAGCCGTTACTACCCTACAAAATCATTAAGGGGTCTAGACATTTGGACTGGCCTTTTGTTTAGCTTCTATCTTCCTGCCCTTCTAAGTTTGGTCCTTTGGCTGATCACTTCAGAAACTATCACCAGCAACTATAATTTCCTTATCCCTTTGTCCTCTTGCTGCACTCCACCTGACAGCCTCTACTTTGGTGTAAACAATAACTGGCCCTTAATTCACTTAATAGTTCTTGAAACATTAGGTGTTTTGTCTCCCTCCCTCAGCCCTTCACAAATATTTTAGCCTCAGAACCTCTTCATGCTCTTAAAAATTACTCAGGGCACCAAAGAGACTTTGTTGATGTAAGCTATATAGAGTTAATACTAACTGTATTAAAAACTGACTGATAACTTCTTACCAGTATTTATTAATTTATTGAATAATAACAATAAACCATTACAATTTAACATAAATAATGTTATTTTGTGATAAGTCTATTTTATAAAATCATAAAAATGACTGAGATAAATAATGTCCTCATGCCATTATGAACACAGATTTACTCTGTGGACCCTCAAACCAGTCTTGGGGTCCCTAGAGGTCCCCAGACCACACACTGAGGACTTCTGTTCTATTACCACCTTTTAGTTTCTCTGCAACCTCTTTAGTTGCTCTTTCCTAGTCTGCTCACCAGATCCTTTGAGCTTGGTCTTCTTGAATATTAGTGTTCCCCTGAGTTCTAGCCTTCACGCTTTTTTCCTTGTTCTACTCCCTTGATTTTTGTGTTCTCACTGATAGACACCTCTAAATGTTCAGTACCAGATATCTAATAATGTGTGAAGTGTCTTGACCTGAATATCCATTTTCACCCTTAAACCTCTTTCTTCTAACATGATGGCAGGTCTAACAGCATCACTACCTACCCAGCCTATAAGCCAAACAACCCTTCCCTCTTCTGCCTCACCTAAGCAGTCACTAAGTCAAGTGTGTTTTATCCTCTAAGTACTTTTTGACTCCATCTTCTCCTTCTCCATTCCCAGAAGATAACGCTTTCACTCTCACTCACCTGGATTACTATGATACTCTCCTAATTTGTCCTTATCCGTTCAATCCTTCGACTTCACAGCCCTCATCATCCTACCTGCCAGTTCCAACTTCCTGTTGCCATCAGGTGATTTTTCTAAAAGTGAATCCAAGCAAATAATTTTCTTGCTTTTATGAAAACCGTAAAAACACCCTATTCCCTCTCAGAATAAATTACAAGCTCCTTAACATGGCTTAAAGTGCCTTTCATGATCTGCTCCTGATTACTACCTTCATTTCCTACCACTCTCCCATGTCCTCCATTCGTGCTTCCTCGGCTTTTCCCATATACTTGTATCTAATAAAACAAATTGTGCC
Organism: Mustela nigripes; assembly: GCF_022355385.1. Lineage (NCBI taxonomy): Eukaryota > Metazoa > Chordata > Mammalia > Carnivora > Mustelidae > Mustela > Mustela nigripes. The sequence continues at coordinate 25,707,268 of NC_081575.1, read as the reverse complement.
TTTTCACCTCTCTGTAATGGGAATATTGCTAAGCCCCAAATGAATGCATCTCCACCCCATAAGATGCCACCTCTTAGTTTTGACTACGATGAATCAGATATTCTGTTGCTGAGACTGGCCTTCCACACTCTGGCTGTTCTATGTGAGAATTCAGCCACATTTCTGAAGTTTAAAATGGGTTAACCTGCCATCTGTTTCGAAGCCATTGCTCTAATTTAGTATATTCTTATTCACTTCAGAGTAAGTATAGCTTAACGACTTATGCAATGTGGGTCTAAAAATATTCCCCTAACATATAATATATATGTATTATATATAAAATTTGGATGAAGAGAAAATTAAACAAGAATGAAATTTCCTTTATGCAGTAGAGTTCACATTATTTACTTTGAAATCAGACGTTTCTTGAGACTTTTTTTCAGAATTTGCAAAATTGATTCTTGCTATTCTAAAATTTCTTAAGCATATAAAGCTGCAAAATTGCTAACATTCTGTCCAGTCCTCTTTTATTATGCCTTCTGGTGGATCTTTATCTATTTCACAATGCCTTATTTTAATTTCTCTCCCTAGGCAAAGAAAGTGCTGTATAGGAAGTACTTAGTAGGGTGAGTGCCTCTTTTTGAGACAACAAAATAATCTCTTTTTTTAAAAACAGATTTTATTTATTTATTTGACAGAGAGATCACAAGTAGGCAGAGAGGCAGACAGAGAGAGAGAGAGAGAGAGGAAGCAGGCTTCCTACAGAGCAGAAAGCCCAACGCGGGGCTCAATCCCAGGACCCTGAGATCACGACCTGAGCCGAAGGTAGAGGCCCAACCCACTGAGCAACCCAGGCGCCCCAAATAATCTCTTTTTTAAAAAGATTTTATTTATTTGTCAGAGAGATATATAGAAAGAGCACAAGCATGGGGAGTTGCAGGCAGAGTAAGAGGGAGAAACAGGCTCCCAACTGAGCAAGGAGCCTGAGGCAGGGCTCAATCCCAGGACCCTGGGATCATGACCTGAGCTGAAGGTAGACGCCTAACCAACTGAGCCACACAGGTGCCCCTAAGGTTTTATTTTTAAGAAATCTCTACACCCAATGTAGGGCTTGAACCTACAACCCCGAGATGAATAGTTTCATGTTCCACCTACTGATCCAGCCAGGTGCTCCATCCTTTTTCTTTTTAACAAAATAATCTCTTGACATAAGACACATATTTAGTACTCACTACTCATTCACCCAAGAAATTCTCTCTCTTACTCTATGTTTTAAATCCACAGCATGCTAGAGTTCCAAGAAAAAAAAAGTACAATATTTGCTTTTTATTGAAATGCCTTCATTTTAAGCAATAGGTGTTAACTGCAGTTCTGCAAATTAGTTGTATGTGATACAGTTTCTTCCTGTTATTTTAGTATGTTTGATTTGGACTGTATTTATACTTTTATTTATGACAGGTAAAAGTGCCTCTTAACATGGTGGGGATAAAACTTATGGAACATATTATACCAAAAGGTGATGTCAGATGAAAATATAAATCTTTTCTAAAGAGGAGCTCTGATAAATGCATGATGGCAGATTTATAATTAGACTGAAGTTATACCACCATTTCCCAGATCTCTTCTTAGAGAGATTGCTAGAAAGTTAGTAGATTCATGGGTAGGAGGCAAAGTCAATGTTAATGTAGAATCTGTCATCATTATCATGAATGGGTCCACGAGAGTGAACTGGAAATAGTAATAAGTATTAAACAGGACACCAAAAGGACTGATAATGTTCTATAAGGATAAAGTAAAATGCTTTTTAGCATTTTATGCTGAGTCATTTATTGAATGTTATAAGCTATAATGTATTTTAATGAAAATGTGTTTCAACCCAGATATGGCCTCCAGATAGAAATACAAAACCATTTGAAGGGTCAAAACACCAAGGAAAAGGGAAATTGCTAAAATAAAGGCAAAGTTACAGATATTTTAGGCCAGGCAGAAGGAAACAACAAACAACAAACCCATTAGATGATTCTTATGAAATAGACATTCCAGCTCTCAAAAAGTTGTTTCAGATGAATTTGACAAGAAGGGAAATAAAAGTAGTTCATGTTAGGATAAATTATATGCTCATTATGCTTATCTTGGCTCAAATTAATAATCCTAATAATAATCCTGTTCCACTGATAATAATCAATCTTAATTTAGACCTGCTAAGCAATGTTCTCGGTGTTTTACGTACTTCATTTCACTTAATTAAAAAGAAAATCCATGGGGAAGGTATTATCAACATTCCCATTTTATAGACGAGGCAACTGAGGCACAGAGATATTAATGAAATAACTAGAAAGTGATGAGATGGCTTTTGCTAAGCATGTGAATACCCAACTTTTGTATCAACATGGACGGGACTGGAAGAGATTATGTTGAGTGAAATAGCCAAGCAGAGAGTCAGTTATCATATGGTTTCACTTATTTGTGTAGCAAAAGAAATAACACAGAGAACATGGGGAGATGGAGTGGAGAAGGAAGTTGGCGGAAATGGGAGGGGGAGATGAACCATGAGAGACTATGGACTCTGAAAAACAATCTGAGGGTTTTGGAGGGGCGGGGGGTAGAAGGTTGTGTGATCCTGGTGGTGGGTATTATGGAGGGCACGTATTTGCATGGAGCACTGGGTGTGGTGCACAAACAATGAATTCTGGAACACTGAAAGGAAATTTAAAAAATAAATTAAAATGTTTAAAAAGGGCTGATATCCAAGATCTATAAAGAACTTTTCAAACTCAATACCCAAAAAACAGATAATCAAGTCAGAAAATGGGCAGAAGACATGAACAAACACTTCTTCTGATTCCGATCAAAATTCCACCGGTATTTTTCAAAGAGCTGGAGCTAATAATCCTGAAATTTGTATGGAATCAGAAGAGACCCTGAATTGCTACGGAAATGTTGAAAAACAAAAATAAAACTGGTGGCATCACGTTACCGGATTTCAAGCTTTACTACAAAGCTGTGATCACCAAGACAGCATGGTACTGGCATAAAAACAGACACATAGACCAGTAGAACAGAGTAGGGAGCCCAGATATGGACCCTCAACTCTATGGTCAAATAATCTTCAACAAAACAGGAAAAAATATACAGTGGAAAAAAGTCTCTTCAATAAATGGTGCTGGGAAAACTGGACAGCTATATGTAGAAAAATGAAACTCGACCATTCTCTTACACCGTACACAAAGATAAACTCGAAATGGATAAAAGACCTCAACGTGAGACAGGAATCCATCAGAATCCTAGAGGAGAACATAGGCAGTAACCTCTTCGATATCAGCCACAGTAACTTCTTTCAAGATATGTCTCTTGTAGGCAAAAGAAACAAAAGCGAAGATGAACTTTTGGGACTTCATCAAGATCAAAAGCTTCTGCACAGCAAAGGAAACAGTCAACAAAACAAAGAGGCAACCCACGGAATGGGAGAAGATATTTGCAAATGAGAGTACAGACAAAAGGTTGATATCCAGGATCTATAAAGAACTTCTCAAACTGAACACACACAAAATAGACAATCATATCAAAAAATGGGCAAAAGACACGAGCAGATACTTCTCCAAAGAAGACATACAAATGGCTAACACACACATGAAAAATTGTTCATCATCATGGCCATCAGGGAAATTCAAATCAAAACCACATTGATATACCACCTTACACCAGTTAGAATGGTGAAAATTGACAAGACAAGAAACAATAAATTTTGGAGAAGTTGTGGAGAAAGGGGAACCCTCTTACTCTGTTGATGGGAGTGCAAATTGGTGCAGCCACTTTGGAAAACAGTGTGGAGGTTTCTCAAAAAATCAAAAATAGAGCTTCCCTATGACCCCGCAATTGCACTACTGAATATTTACCCCAAAGATACAGATGTAGTGTAAGAAGGGCTATATGTACCTCAATGCTCATAGCAGCAATGCCCACAATTGCCAAACTGTGGAAAGAGCCAAGATGCCCTTCAACAGACAAATGGATAAAGAAGATGTGGTCTATATACACAATGAAATATTATTGAGTCATCAGAAAGGATGAATACCCAATTTTTGCATCAACATGGGTGGGACTGAAGGAGATTATGCCGAGTAAAATAAGCCAAACAGAGAAAGTCAATTACCATATGGTTTCACTTACTTGTGGAAGATAAGGAATAGCATGGAGGACATTAGGAGAAGAGAAAAATAAAGGGGGGAAAATCAGAGAGGGAGATGAACCATGAGAGACTATGGACTCCCAGAAACAGAGAGTTTTAGAAGGGAGGGGGACTTGGGGGGGTGGTGAGCCTGGTGATGAGTGTTAAGGAGACACGGCTTGCATGGAGCACTGGGTGTTATATGCAAACAGTGACCCATGGAACACTACATCAAAAAGTAATGATGTACTGTATGGAAACTAATATAAAACAATAAAATAAACAAATAAATAAACTTGCCCCCCCAAATAAATAAAAAGCTCTCCCATTTAAACAAACAAACAAACAAACAAAAAAAGCTGTGTGAAGGGGCATTGTGTATTGAGATTTAATGGGGGATAACCCTCCATTTCTATTCTTTACATTAAAGAAAATCTAAGTTCTTGAACTTTCGGAAATCAAAATTTGCCATATTCTGTTTTATTTCTTCACTCTATTGTGAGGTAGTTACACTTTCTTTGAGAAGGAGACAAAATGAACACATTCTATGCCTCTCATTCTATATTTTCCAGCATTTCTTACTCCACTGTAATGGCCCCAGAAAGCAGGGCAAATTGGATCAGTATAAAAGAGGCACAAGAAAGCACTAAATCAATGTTACTCAATTTTGGTGCAGAGAGCAAAGTGAAGTAGGCCCTTTGCCCTCTTGAATCGTTTCATCCCTAAACTTTTGATCAAAGTACTGGGCTCAACACTCTGTCCCCTAAATCTGTATTAATATCCATTCTGGTCAACTTTCCACATGTGGGCTATATCGTATGTCATGGCAAGGAGAATTATGGACTTAAATTATTTCATCTATAGAGTTTGGACACTCCCTACATACCCTGAGGGTGGGATGAACAGCTTCTAATTTCATGGCAAAGGAAAAGGAACATCCAAGTCATTAACTGATAGTATTGGTTTTGAGAGCCAGAAATCCCTACTCTCCTCCAACACATTCTGTGCAGCAGGCCATTTGACTCCAGGCACAATGTATTCCTGTGAGTCTCTACTGCCTTTTATAGAAAGTGCTGACTGTGGATAAACTTGATCAAAACATCAAAGATTACCAGAGAAGCTGCATTTGTGCCCTTCACAACCATTGATGAAGTACCTTAACCTCTCCTTCTCTAGATGCCTTGCATGTGGTCGTCTGTCTTCCTGACTACTACTTCATACAGCTTATTTGTAAATTCAAGCAAATGTGCTTCTGTCTGGCACTGATACATCACTGATGCCAAAATATCAGAGAGGATGAAGCATAAGGACATATTTTTTGATTCACATGGAAAATAGTACAGATTTATGGGAAAGTGATGACAATAGCCATTCCATGATACCTTCATATAATTAGTACCTTTCCATGCCTCCCATCACCAAATTTTATGACCTAAAAACTTATTTAAAGGAATTACTCTCTTGGTGACCCAAAAGACAGGGTGAGTAGGTGTGGGGATGGGGCTGGTTGCCCAAACAACCTAGCTCTGGCTTTTCACGTGCTGAATTTCCATAGTTTTCCAATGTCCACTTACAGAGCCATAATGTCTACAGAGTCTACTGATGTCCCATTGATATCAATGGGATTTCCCCCAGTGGACTGAGGGCGGCACAGTGCCTAGACATTAGTATCTGAAGGTTATGTATAATGGATAATAGAGGAAAATAAAAGAGCAGAAAGGAATTTGCACGGGAAACAGAAGCAGTAAATAAGATTTTACTTGGGTTAAACAGCAACTGTAAAGGGGGATTGAAAAAAAAAATCCTGATGACTCTTATAGACTCGGCAAGAGTGGAGAGTGAAATAGTTTCATATTTTTGAAATGTAATACTTTTTTACTTCAACCACAGAAAGCCACTTGAAAATCATCTTGTATGTTACAGTTCTTATGTGACATCTTTCACCTGTATGCCTACTGATGATTTCTTACTCTACCCTCTTGAGGTGGTTAGCAATATAGCACAGATGGGGTAGAGGAACGGATTTTAAAGGGCTTATCCAAAGTCACATAATGTTCAGTTCATGACAGAACTTGGAAAAAAGTTCTGGCATTAGCCATTAACATCTCATTTTGAACCCATTCAACCTACTGTGCTACAGCAATTAGCCTGATATTTCTACATCTAAAAGTCACAAAGTAAATGACTTCGACAGATAACTCCCACCAATCAACAAAGCTTAGCTGCACACACCATTGCAGTGGATGACCTGGTAAATGTAACTTACTTTGTAATTTAGTAAGAAAAAATTGGTGGATTTATTTAGCAGACTAAGAAGTCAGTAAGCTGCAGAGTTTACTGGAGTGTTAGAGGGGCAGCAAGACCTAGTGCTGAAGGGTGTGAGCTCTGGAGTCAGTCCACTCTGGCATAAGGCTAAGGATCCCACTTCTCAGGGATGCAACCTCTTAATCTCAATATGACCTTTATGGACACTCTTCTCTTTGCTGTGCTTCAGTTTACTCATCTCTATACTACATATAATACTGATACCTGCCCTTAAGGATTGTTGTGAGAATTAAATGAGCTAATACAAGTAAAATGCTTAGCATTAGTCATTTCTGTCAACAAATTTCCCCGATAGGATTGTTATGTGCCAGGCACCGACCCCGGTGCTCAGATACAGCTGTGAACAAAATGGTTACTTCTGAGAACCACTGACTTTTAATAGTGAAGCATAGTTATAAAGAGAATGATGATAACAACAACAATAATAATATTTAACATTTATAGTATACCTACTGTGTTTTGGGTACTATTCCAAGTTCTTTAGTTATATTGACTCATTTAATTCTCACAACAACTCTGTGTTATAGGTACTGTTTTAGGCCCATTTAACAGATGAGGAAATGCAGGCCTTAAAAGGCTAAATAATTTGCCCAAGCTACCATGCCTAATAAGGGGTAGAGGTCTGAAAATAATGACCACGCTATGTTACCTTACTGTCATGTCGACATCATATTCTATTGTTTACCCTATAAAAAAAGGCAGACTTGGCCACAGGGGAAAAAAAAAAAAAAGGCAGACTTGGAAATGACTGAAATGATCTATTTTCACTTATGAATTCAATAAATATACAAATGAATAAACAAGTCTCAGAGTTTCAATACCAGAGTGGCTATCATAATAAATTTACATGGAAACAGGCTTGAACACCATCTAACTTATTAATAAAGAGCTTGTTATTATCTGGATTTGTTTATACCAGGGGTTAGGTCTTATATCTAAAACATTATCTCTCTATATAGTAACAGGTAATAGACGATAACCTGTAAGATAAGAGTTTGTCTCATAATTGAACAAGAACATTTAAAAGGGCCTCTAACGTATTTAAATTTCTCAAATTACTTCTTGTTTTGAATGATTCCATATTAAAACTGGGTTTGTATTATAGTACTTTCTCGTCCAATACCTTCATTCCTTCAGCGTTATTTATCACTACAGGCTATTACAAACCAAATAAACATACATGTTGGGTTACCTTAAAATGTCTGAGATAAAAGACAAATATTTAATATTATAGGTAATGTTACCCACATTTAATAGAAGCATTGTTCAAATGTATTCAGATAGCATGATAAAAATATAAAAGAGATAATTATGAACATCAATATAGGCTATGATCCTATACTTTTGACATTATCAGTGACTTCCCTACAAAATAAATCTATTAACTTAGGAGCCCCAGCTCTAGGACTCCAATAAATCTGGTTAAGGGAACTTTCTTATTGTTCACATTTTGAATAAATCAGAATACACCAAACTTCCCTTATTATTTATTATTATAAGAAAGTCTAAACCCATTGTGATCTACTTCTCAGAATCATATTCATTGTATCCTCATGAGTAATTCTGCTTCAATTAGGAAACAGGGTTAAACCTGAAAAGAAGTCGCCAGAGCCATACCTGGATAGAATTTTTTTCTACAACGATATTCTATTCATTCTAGGAATAGTGCTTCCACAAGTGCATGTTTCTTTAGTTAATTTACATTTTAGACTGCAGAACCACTCAAGCAAAGAAATTAATGTTCAGTCAAAATAAAATGCCATCCCCAAAATCAATACAATTTGCTACCAAGTGAGGGTGACTTTAATCAGAGTGACTCCAAACAATATTTTTCTTAAACGTGTGGAAAGAGTGCTTCACAACTGTTTTCTCCTTTACTTCTCTATAGTATCTATACAATTCCATAGCCATTTTCCGTGTGAAAATAAGAATACATTTTTTAAAAAATCCCAGTGTAAAACTAAATTCTTGGGGAGAAATTATGCCCTGGATTTTCCGATAGCTTCCAAATAACTACTACTTTAATGAAATTGCTACCTGAAAATCCAGTAGCAGTATTATTGTTTAACTATAATTTAAGAAGCTATTGTAGATTGGTACTTATGACTTCTAATGAGAAAACCATAACAACCTTTTAATTGAAGGGAAAATGGTTAACTACAGTAATTGCAATCAATAAGACTGCGTTAGTAGTATAAATATTTCTTCTCAAAAAGCATTCCTTACTCTCCTCAGCAGTATTTAAAGTTAGGAAGTGCAAAAAAAAAAAAAAAAAGACCAAAACAATATTCATTAGCAATCCATTTGTTATTTATAATACTATAATACTAAGTCTTGCTTCAAATTCTAGGTCTGAGTTAAGAGAGACCCTCCCGGCTCCCCACCCCGGACCTCCACCGCAAGCAAAACAAGATTTGATTAAGAAGAAAACAGGCATGGAAGAAAAGGCTTACCAATCACATAGGCTAGCAACAAGGCCAAAGTCACCGTGATTGCAGTGGCGCTCAAGGCCGTGCACTTCCAGTTGCAGCACCTGTAAGGTTTGTTAAAGGTAAAGGCAGGTCTGGAAAAGGTGCTTCGAGGAAGTGGCCTGGGAGGGGGTGAGTACACGGTATTGGACGTCAGCGGGTAGTTCTGACTTGCTGCACTGAAGATAGCCGAGGAACCAGATCCATGTTTAAACAGGAAATGCCTGGGAAAAGGAAACACAAGTTGGGGCTATAAAAACCAAAGCCAGCACTGGTCCTTATATGCAACTGATGGATTCTTGAACATTACCTCTGAAACTAATGATGTACTATGTTGACTAATTGAATTTAAATGAAAACAAACAACAACAACAACAACAACAAACAAAGCCAGTTGTTACAAAAACACAAGCCCCACTCATTTCCAACAATCACACATTGACAGGCTCAGGAAAACTGACAGAGTCTCAAAATTTTCATCTACCTAACATTTAATTCCAAATTGCATTTGGTGGTCTCCTTTGTTTTCTCATTTAGACCTTTAGGAGGCAGAAAGAGATCCTCTGTTCCCTGATTGCTGGCTAGTGAATTTCTCAGACTCTTCAGTGTTGACATTCACATTTGATGTTATTCACTATCCTGCTCCTTGTTGTTAAATATGATACTCAAGAGTTGATTCAAAAACAAATGAGAAGTATCATCAGGCATTTTTGAAATCTGAATGGTCTAGAAACCAGTATATTTATTTAGGGCTTAGCTTTCACAGACATATTTTCAAGCAATATTTTATTATAAAAATTGTCAAACATACAGCCAAGTTGAAAGGATTTTATGTAAACACGCATATACTTACCAACTAGATGCTACAGTTAACATATGACTATACTAACTTTATCACATACTTATCCATATCTCCATTCCTGCCTTCATACATCAGTCCATCTTAACTTTCCAGCCTTTCAAAGTAAATTGCATATATCAGAATATTATCCTTCCCTTTTAACTTGCATATTATCTAGAGTTCAACATTTTTTTACAGATTTTTAAGTGTAAAATTTATCCATGACGAGTTGAACTCTTTTAGATTCCACATATAAGTGGTATCATGCTGTATTTGTCTTTCTCTGTCTGACTTATCTCATTTAGCATAATGCCCTCAAGGTCTATCCATGAACTCATAAAAACAGAATGCTGGTAACCAGGGCCTGAGAGGTCAGAGAATAGGAAAGATGTTTAAGGGTATAAACTTGCAACTAGAATATAAGTAAGTCCTGAAGATGTAATGTACAGTACAGTCACTATAGACAACTGTATGTATTATAACCATCAAGCTTGCTAATTGAGATTTTAATTATTTCCACCACAAAGAAGAAATGATAATTATGCAACATCATAAAGATGTTAACTAATGCTACATTGACAATTATGGTGCAATATATAAATGTATCAAATCAACAGGTTGTACACCTTAAATTTACATAATGTTATATGTAAGTATGTTTCAATAAAAAAAATATACATGATGAAAAGCACAAATTTTAAGTATACATTTGCTGAGGTTTGACAAATGCAATCATCTGTGCAACATAAACCTATATCAAGAGAGAGAACATTCCCATCACCACAGGAAGTTCCCTCTTGCCTTTCTAAGTCCCTACCCCACCTCCCCAGGTAACTACTACTTAGCATCTTTCCTACCATGTATTAATTTTGCCTGTTCTAGAACTTCATGCTGCTGTCATGTCTAAATTACTATATGATGATTACTGACTGCTTATGACTATTGCAATATGGATATTTCATAAACAGTACTGATTTAGGGACATGGAAGGAGCTGCCAAAAACAAATACATTAAAGTATGTTTTTGTGCATGTACTTTACACTTACTGAGTGCTATGTGCCAGGCTTTGTGTTAAACACATAATCTCAGTGAGTCTTCACTCATATGAAATAGGCTATATTGGGGCACCTGGGTGGCTCAGTCATTTAAGCCTCTGCCTTCAGCTCAGGTCATGATCCCAGGGTCCTGGAATCGAGCCCCACTTTGGGCTCTCTGCTCAGCGGGGAGCCTGCTTCTCCTCTCTCTCTGCCTCCAGCTCTGCCTACTTGTAGTCTCTCTCTCTATCAAATAAATAAATGAAATCTTTTTAAAAATAAATAGGCTGTATTATTATCCTCATTGTGAATTTAAGAAAATGGAGGCCTAAGAAGGTTTTAAAAAAAACTTGCCCACATCCTCCTAGTACGTGAATGATAGAGCCAGTATAGGAACCCAGGTCACTTTGGTTCCAAAATCCTTAATCTTAACCTCTCTACTGTGCTGCCTGGAGCAGTAGAATGCACTGTTAAGCAAAACACATTCTAGTGTTACATTTTAACTATAAGAAACCCCTCCACTAGAGAGCCAACATCACCCTGTCACACACGACCAAATGTATAAATCATGAAGACTATTATAAGTCTGATTTCCAACTTTCACTTTAAAGAACAAAAGCATATATGTTTAGAGGAAAAAACAACTGTCTAAGCTGCCAGTTCATGAAAAATCTCCACATTAGAGAATTCTGTGTTAGTACCATAAGGGTAAAGGTTATATAAAGGGCAGGGTTGCTGAGAGTAGTACACATTCGCAAGCCTTTCTGGAGGGCAATTTGTCATTAGTATCAGAAGATTTTAAATATGCAGCCTGCAATAATTTATCCTTAGGAAATGATGTGTCTGACAATGTATACAAATCGTTCATTTCAGTGTAATTTGTAATAGTGCAAATTAAACACCCAAGTGCTCAATAATAAGTACTTGATTAAGTAAATTATTTTACAAACACGTAGTAAAATACCGTATAGCCATTACAAATGGTACTGTAGAAGAAGATCTCTTCACTAGGAAGTGTTTAAAGAGATCAACAAGGGAAGAAAGGTAGGTTTTAAAACAGTATGGGCAATAAGATACAATTAAAAAAAAAAGATTTCATTTATTTATTTGAGAGAGAGAGATCGAGCGAGAGGGAAAGGGAGAAGCAGACTCCCTGCTGAGCAGAGAGCCTGATGTGGGACTCAGTCCCAGGACCCTGAGATCACGACCTAAGCCAAAGGCAGATGCTTAAACCAACTGAGCCACCCAGATGCCCCAGGATACAATTTTTAAAATGAAAAAAAAATATATAAGCTCATGTAAAAATAGTAACTTGTGTTATCTTTTGGTATTTTTTTTTTTTTTGAAGTTCTCTGCCTTGATCTTGTACTGCCTTTGTAACAAGTTATCAGAAAAAAGGTAGGTGGGGTAAGTGGAAAAAATGCACTGTTTAATACCAACCATATGCATAGCTGGTTCTGTTTATGTGAACATGATTTACTGAGCACCTAGAAAGTCCAGGCACCAGGCACTTTATGTGCAATATTTTGGTCCTCATACATTTATGAGGCTGATACTATTAGTCTCATCTTTCAGATGAAGAAACAGAGACCAAAAGAGGTTTTCAGCAGGAATAAAGTAGTGATAATAGTAGTTATTATAATGATGACAAGAGGTAACATTCATTAAGTGCTCACTTGTGCCGAGTATGGTTCTAAGTAATTAATAAACCAGTATATCATTTCATCTTCACAACAACCCCATTAAAATAAATATCTCCATTTACAGATAAGAAAAGCAAGGCACAGAGAGGTTAAGTTGTTCTTGGTCCCACAGCTAGTAACTGGGGAAGTTGTCTCAAACACAAGCAGGCCGGCTCCAGAGCCGCCAATTGCTCTTAACCTTGACTCTGCTGGGTAAGGCAGGTCACGGACATATCAAGGTACGAATGCAGACCTGTTAAGGTACAGAAGAAGCACGTGGGTAATACTGAATTGAGCCACATTTACCCTGTTCCCCTTGGGAACAGTGACAAACATGAGAATGATAGCTAAAGAATTACAGAGTTGAAAGAAGGGATCTCCGTGATTATCTACTAGCCCAGCACGCCGATTTTGCAGTTAGGGAAACCAAGGCCCAGAAAATGAAATGGACTACCTAAAAGTAGCACAGGTACTTAATGGCATAAATGAACTTGGAATCAGGGACTTCCAAAAGAATGTATTTCCTCTGCACCAGGTGACCTGTCAACCAGTCTTCACTGGACTACCACCAGGTTCTAAGCTCCTGGGTTAACTGATCCAGGCTAAACAGATAACAATCCATTTAAACAGTACTACATAATACATGTCTATTCTTCCATATGTCACTTATCTCAAAATTAAGGTAAGTTTTAAAGACCACCTTAAATATTTTGGATGAACGTTGAAGCATTACAATGAAGTTACCTTTTAGTTGTTAAGATGGAAAAGGAGTTATTACTGCTTCTAAAGTTACCTAAAGTATCCCCAGAATGGAGAAACAAACAGTATATAGTTAGAAATAAGGGATAAATATATTGAAAAAGTGACTCACACCATTATACTCCTTCCATTTAATTGTGCTATTTATCATCTATCTATCTCTCTATCTCTCTCTCTATCTATCTATCTATCATCTATCTAGCTAAAGATTTTATTTATTTATTTGACAGAGAGAAAGCACATAAGCAGGGGGAGTGGCAGGCAGAGAGAGAAGCAGACTCCCCCACTGAGCAAGGAACCTGATGCGGTGCTAGATCATGACCATGGGATCATGACCAAGCCGAAGGCAAACGCATAACCAACTGAGCCAACCAGGTTCCCCTGTACTTCCTCTTTAGTCCCTGAAACCATCTCTTCCATTTATAAGGAGGGGAACTTGTTCTTTACTGTTTGGTTAGTGCTTCCAGATGATCTTTTCCCCTCTGGCTATCTAATTTACTAGTGAGCAAGACATGTAACACTTTATGGACAGCAGAGTGGAGCAGCCTCCCCATCTCCTCACCACTAACAAACTGGTGGTTACTGTGGAGGTGACAAGATGTCACTTAGGTATAACCAGTCCTGCACAGCAACACCCTGATATGTTCCTGTAGGATAAAAGGGAAATCCAGCAGTATGGGAGTGCTTTTCACCCAGTGATTGGAGATAAAATCTTCGATCTTTTACATATTTATGAAGGAGAACAATCAGATTTTCGAGACAATGTAAGTGGCCCCATATGTTGGATATTGATTTGGTTTAGTATATCATTAAGGGGGAGAAGAAAGACAAAGAAAGACAGAGAATTGTTGGCTATTATGATGGCAATTACAAGCAATAATCAATATCCCCAAGCACTGTAATTTCATTGTGATATACACCAAAGGATTTCCAAATGCAGTTTCATAAGTAAAATATTACAGCATAATGAATAAATTCAGCAGTCGCAGCAGAGCAACATTTAAACTAATTCATATTTGAGTGGAATCCAAATCACAGCCCTCAGTAAGGGTAGATAATAAAATGAGTTCATATAGTAAGGTTCCTGTTTTCTTATTAACAAGCTGAGATTAAGATTCTTTGCTCAAGTGATCTATACTTTGATATGCATCATGAAAGACAGCACTGCAAATGCTACGTATTGTCAAAGGCTTTGCAGTCCATTGTTGGAAAGTGAAACTACTGCCTAAATGTGTTTTCATAGTCCCTGAAAAAAGTAGGAGCATAAAGACAAATGCGCAGTACTAGACTTCAGCTATGTGCTCATAAAATCAGATCATCTGTCTAAGCACATTGCTTTTCCCTGGGGACCGGAGGATATACTAAAATGTTGCTATCAATTTCATACAATTGGGTTTTTTGCACAGAGCAAATGATAAAAATGCAGTTCAAGAGTTTATGTGTAAGTAGTACTCTCCTTTGCATCTGTTTTAATATTCAAGTTCAAATTTAAAAAGGAAAAGCAAGATATTGCCAAAAGGAAATGGGCATATGAGGAAATTGAGAAAAAAAAATATCTTCAAGACTGATGAGACCCAGTGGTGGTAAGTGGGAATATAATAAATGTTCCTGTAAGGATTTTAAAATCATCTATAAGAAAGGGGAAAATGTACTCTCTCTTTCCAAACCCCTCATGCTACATAATTCTGAGGGTATCTGTTAGCACTAAATAATGTGATTTAATGTGGCACTTAAAATTCTATAGGAAATAGACAGAAATCTACAGCTTTTGAACAACAGATGCATAAATAACCAATGAAGTTTTTTCTTTTACATCTTGTAAACATGCTTATGAGATGAATATCTAAACCTGTATTCCCTTAGCTATAAACATTTGACTCATTTTATACCCAGAAGAAGGAATTCAACTTATTTCCAGTTCACAGCTGAGGGTGATTTAAAAAAAATAAAATAAAACAGAAGACTGAAATGAAAAAGCCTTGAGTCAAGTTATTATGGCCAAATCACATTCAGAGAGAATTGTGGCATTTAGACATATATTCATTTAAAAAATTATTAAATGCATTTTTATTATGATAAAAAATTACAAAATATAAAATTTACCATCCTATTTGTTTTCATTTTTTATTTTAAGTGGGTTCCATGCCCACTGTGGGGTTTGAACACACGACCCTGAGATCAAGAGTTGCATGTTCTACCAACTGAGCCAACGGGTGCACCCATCCTAACCATTTTTTAAGGGTACAGTTCAGTTCAGTAGCCTTTATTAAGGTTGTTGTGAAACAGGTCTCCAGAAATTTTTATCTTACAAATATGAAACTCTATACCCATTAAGCAGTCTCATTTTCCCCCTTCCCTCAGCCCCTGGGAACCAACCACTTTGTTTTCTTTCTATGAACTGGACTAGTTTAGATACTTCATATATGTGGAATGATACAGTATTTGTCTTTTTGTAGTTTATTTCGCTTAGCATAAGAAGTTACCTCATGTGTAGCACAGGACAAGATATCCTTCCTTTTCAAGGTCGAATCATATTCTATTATATGTACCTACCACATTTTCTTTGCCTGTTGATATATCCATGTACATCTGGGCTGCTTCCTCTTCTTGCTATTGTGAATAATGAACATGAGTGTGCAAATATGTTCTTAGATCCTTTTTCAATTCTTTTGAGTATATGCCCCAAAGTAGGATTGTTGGATCATACAACACCTCTATTTTTAATTTTTTGAAGGATCTCCATATTATTTTCCATAGCGGTTGCACCATTTTACAATCCCTCTAATAGTGCACACAGGCTCCATTTTTCTACATCTTCACTAACACTAAATTCTATTCTTTTCTTTTTTCCTTTCTTTTCCTTTCCCTCTCTCTCTCCCTTCCTTCCTTCCTGCTGTCCTTTTCTTTTTCGATGGTAGCCATCCTAATGGGTGTGAAGTGGCATCTCATTGTGCTTTTGGGTTTGCATTCCTCTGATGACTGATGATGCTGAGTATCTTTCTGTAGGCTTGTTGGATATTTTTATAGCATCATTGGAGAAATGTCTATTCATAGGTATTTATTCTTATGCTTTCAAAAACGTGAGAAAATTTTAAAACACTCCATGCTGGGTCAGCTCCATTTTCTTCTCTGACAAGAACACCTAATGTTATTTTGCAGAAAAGTGTGGTTACTAGTCAAAATTATCAACCTCAGCATCTCTAGTTTGTCTTTCGTAGGCCATTCCTCATAGTCCTTTTTAGAATATGCTCTCCTAAAGAGTATTCATCCAAACTCTTTCTGAACCTCAATGGAATTACCACCTTGGACAACCTCCTAAGGTAACAAATTGTATTTCTCTCCTAATGGCTACGTAAGGGAGGATTTCATTTTATTTGCTAGAGGGTTCTTTCTTCCAAATTTTAAGCTATCCCTGCCCATATATCCCCTCCAAACATTACATCCTAAGTGTTTATAAAAAAAAAATCTATACTCTCTCTCTGTTGTGTATTTTTACGCATTTTTTTTCTTTTTAAAGAGTTTCAGGATACCCATCTAAGCCTTAATTTTTCTAGGTTTAAGCATTAGTTCTACTGTTTATACTTGAATGGCAATGCTATGGTTTAGACTGATATTGTAATTTTGCAAGTGAGGTAGTTTGTAGCTAACAGGAGAGCTATCTTAAAAATCTTTTGTGGGGGTGCCTGGTTGGCTCAGTGGGTTAAAGCCTCTGCCTTCGGCTTAGGTCATGATCCCAGGGTCCTGGGATGGAGCCCCACATCAGGCTCTCTGCTCAGCAGGGAGTCTGCTTCCTCCCCTCTCTCTCTGCCTGCCTCTCTGCCTACTTATGATCTCTGTCTGTCAAACAAATAAATAAAATCTTAAAAAAATATTTTTGTGGCTATTACTCCTGCTCTTCTTTTAATCAGAATATCTACCCTGCCTGTATTGTGTATTCCTTGAGCGCAGGGACCAAGTCTTAATTTCTACGTATGTTGTCTCATACTTCAAAGGTACTCAATGAATATATATATTGATTTGTATGATGCCTTTGCTTCTTCTAAAAAGCTCTTGATTCACTGTGCAGAATGAATGAGGCTTGGGAATTCTAAACTAAGTTTCACTTGTGAGCAAATATCTCTTGGTTTATTGAATGTAAAAGGGCAACTATAAGCTTTCATTTTGTTTTCACATAATCTAAAAGGAATGAATCAAAGAAATAGTTAATTCATATTTCATCTCTTTTTGTAAGACATTTGGGTAATGAATCATTGTTAATAAAAATACTAATAATTAAAAATAATTGCTGCTAATAATAATGGCAACAGCAATGACCATACACTAAACCACATCTATGTACTAGGCACTCTGCTAAAATACCTTGTGCTTCCTTCTCACTGAATCCTCACAATAACCTCATAAAGGAAGGTGCTATTGTGCATATACAGTTTAGGAGGCTGAGAATCAGCTATTAAAGTTAAATAAATTTCTCAAGTTCACACAACTGGTAAGTGACCGAGCTGGGAATCTACTTCAGTTTTGTTGATTATTGGATATAAGCTACATGAGAGTAGAAGTGTCTGTCTTATTTACTGCTATAACCTCAGCATCTAGAATGGTGCATAGCAAATAGTAGGTGCTCAGTAAATAGTTTTAAACTCATGCATGAACAATAAAACCCATTTACTTAACCACTGTGCCCATATTAACTTCATATTAACTTATGACATCACTGGTATGATTCATAATGTTAATCACTAGTTAACAAAATCTTCTTAACTCATGTGATCATTTGGTATTTTCTTCTCAAACTGAATATATATGTTTAGTATTCCACTGAAGATGTTTTTATGGAAATATTTGTTTCAAGTCCTAAAATTACAGAAATGACAAAATGATATCAGGAGGGTACACAGTGAGCTAATTGTCATGTCTTCCTTTTTAGAATATGAAAGACATCAGAACATCTTTTATGTAATAGTGTTATCAGACTTCCCTATATAAATTAAAAATTTCTGTAACAGGATATTCAGAGATAAGTTTGAGCTAGGTGTGCTGGCATAGATATATAAAGGCTGGAGAAAGAAATTATTATATATTCTGTTTGATTGAGTTGCTTTAGTGGACCCCAAAATAAATTAAAATAAACAATCATCCTCTATTTTATAATAGTGCCTTTTCAAGACACACTCTCATTCTCATTTTCCAAGTTAGATCCATTCTCTGTAGATATAACTTTAATTTAAAAAATGTTTATTAAAAAATCCTACACTAGTTGAGGGGTAAATATCAAATTAATATTTTCTATTAATGTAAATATTCCTGTTTGAAAAGGCTCAGGCCAAAACATAAAAATTATTTACTTAGATAAGTAAGCTTACCAATTTTTCATTTTCTTTATACTTAATAGTAATTTAGTTCCTAAGGTATGCTGTGAAAGCTGTAATCTCTCTTCAAACTCAAAAAAATTTAAAAAGCTGTTGGTGGGTGAAATTTTGAATCCTATTATGATTGTATACATCATTTCCATGAAGGAATAGTGGAATTCTGCTCCAGAGTTTTCTGTAGTTCATTTCCCAACAGGGACCATTTTAAATGGGAATAAGCATGTGATTAAGGCAGAATTTATGGGTACATGTTTGAAATTAAACCAGGCCCCAACCTTTCTGGGATTTTTTTTTTTAAGATTTTATTTATTTATTTGACAGAGAGAGATCACAAGTAGGCAGAGAGGCAGGCAGAGAGAGAGGAGGAAGCAGACTCCCTGCTGAGCAGAGAGCCCGATGTGGGACTCGATCCCAGGACCCTGAGATCATGACCTGAGCCGAAGGCAGTGGCTTAACCCACTGAGCCACCCAGGCGCCCCTTTCTGGGATTTTTTAAAAAAATCTTGATTTTGGGAAGAAATTAGATTTTACGTCTCTTTACAAACTCAATGTCCACTCCCAATTTTACTTAACAGAGCAACTTGCTGGTTTTATAGACTTGGTATCACTGGTTACTTGGCTTACTTATTTATCTTTCTTTTTAGATAAGTGGGTAGTGGGCAGAGTATTCTATGCCTTGATTACTTTTTTATTCGTCCTTATTTTCTACAGATATGTATTTTCCCCATTTATGTTAAGAGCCAGGTGACATGGCAAACATTTCTGTATTTGTTTTAATTGAACTGTAATCTATTGACAAGGACACCTGATTTTTTTTTAAAGATTTTATTTATTTATTTGACAGACAGAGATCACAAGTAGGCAGAGACACAGGCAGAGAGGAGGCAGAGAGGAGGAAGCAGGCCCCCTGCCAAGCAGAGTGCCCTGATGCAGGGCTCGATCCCAGGACCCTGAGATCATGACCTGAGCCGAAGGCAGAGGATTAACCCACTGAGCCACCCAGGCACCCCAGGACACCTGATTTTAAAGAAAGAGTATTTCGAAGGAGTGTAGTAAGAAGAGAACCTAAGCATTTCCCACTAAGTTCTTCAGTTTGAAAATACAGATAATCATTCTAATGCACTGTTTGAAGGGTGTTGATCAACATTAGCCTTATATTAGCTTTTAGTGGTTTGTCTTACTCATACATGTGCATTAAAGTAAACAATGCTTTATAATGCTTTAAAGGAAGAAATGACACTCAAATCAGTCCTCTAACCTATCCAGTCTAACATTTCTCTGAGGGACAGACTGACAAAAGGCACGGCTGTCCTGTGAACTATCAATCTCAAAATCAAAGAAACGGCCTGAGGCAGAAGCTGTCTGTTCCTCACCAGCATTCTTGTTTGCCTTATTTCCTGGACACATGGACTATATTTCCCAGTCACATTTCCATTAGGTATGGTCATGTGAATTCTGGCTAATTGGAAGTGTGAGCAAAAGTGATACCTGATATTCCAGTCTTCTTCCCTAGAACTCTTCCATCCAGGATCCTCGGTCTCCTTACTCATCCAATGACTAAAAGACCAGACTCAAATATGGGGGGGGGCTAGTATGTTCATTCCATGGAATATTATGAAGTTGTATTAAGAATTTCAACCACATTAGCATATTATGCCGATAATTGTCTCTCAGCAGAGCCTGCACAGAGCACCCTTATCCATGACTGTCCCAATCCCACTCTGCATTGCTTGTAATCAGAGTTAACTGCAGTAGAACTGGATAACCAACCTTGGAGACAATCGTATTCTCTCCCTCTCCCTGTCTCAGAAATCTAGACACAGAAACTCATCATCTAGGGAAGCCAAGATGAAAGTTATGTTGAGCCAGAGTTGGAGTGACAACATGATAGGGGAACAGATAAACAAATTCCATCTAAAGTGACACCTTAGAAGAGAGAATATGTGCAGAAAGAAACAGTAATGAGACATCATGCGGCTCCAGAAAGCAAGAGAACAACGGAGAAAGTTCCATCTCTCTTTAGGCATGGCTGTATTTATTGTCCTTTTCTTTCCCTGGGAGATTATCTTATATCATTTTTAAAAAACCTCCCCTTTACCTGATTTAATTTTAAAACATTTCTCTTTCATTAACCAAATAATTTCTAAGGCAATGAATAATTTTCCATGTTGGCAGAAAAAACAACTCATACAGTACAAGCAAAGCTAGGTGCTGTACACACACACACACACACACACACACACACACACACACTCACACACAAACAACTCCAACTCTAAATCCTTACTCTACAGAGATCAGATCTAGAAGAAAACACAGAAATCTTAATAGTAACTATCTTTGGGTAGTGGCATTTGTAGCTACTTTAATGTGTTTTTCCTATTTTTGGAATGAAGGTGCACTACTTTATTAAGGTCCTTTACAGTCTGCCCTCCGCAGACCTCTCAAACTCAGTACTGCCATTATTTCCAATGCACTCTAAGCTCTGGCCATCCTGTCATGCGTGGTTTCCCAAATGTGCCATTTTCTTTCAGGCTTCTGTGTCCCTGTAAGCTTTTCAGCAAAGAACAATATCAGAAGAGCTACGAAATGCCCAAGAGTAGTGTAGATCTAAAGTAAATTCAAGAGAGAGAGAACAAAGAATGAACAAAGGGAGAATGAAGAGCATAGACGAAAAAGGAATGGAATAAGAAAGGAAATTTGATAGAGATAGATAGATATGGCTATATATGCCACGGTATAGGATCATTTGTTAGTGGCTTTGGAGGTCACCTGGGGCTCCCCTGTCTGGATCTGATCCAAATAGTCAGCAGTGATACATTGCTTTTTCCAGGTTTTGTATTCCCAGAAAACAGGCCAATAAAGTATATATACAAACTGATACACAGTCAAAAATATATTCCTCTTGCTTAAGACTTTTACACAGAAATGCAGGATATGACAAGTTAATTGGGGATAAAGTTATATAAGGAGTTACCTCTATATGAAAAGGAAACCAGTTGGTGGGGGTGGGGAAACCTAGAGCTAAATGGATTTAGTTTAGCGGTTGCTTTAGTCTGTTAGAACTGCTATAACAAAATACCATCAACTTCAGTTCTTTATTTATAAACAACAGAAATATATTTCTTACAGTTCTGGAAGTTGGAAGTCTGAGATCGAGGTGTCAGCATGGTAGGGTTCTGGTGAAGGGCAGATTGTTCCCCAGCCTGCTGTGGGCATCTAGTGGGTAGAAGGGGTCAGAGAGCAATCGGAGGCCTCTTTCACAAGGGCACTAGTCCCCATTCATGAAGGCTCCACCCTCAGGATCTAAGGACCTAATCATCCCCCAGAGGCCCCACCTAACACCATCATCTCGGTTTTCAATAGATGCATTTTGGGGAGATCCAAACATTCAATTTATAGCAGCGGTTTCCAACACAAATTATACTATAAACTAGAGAATTATCTAAACTCACTAACAAAGTCTTCAGAAGAAAGGAATATGAAGAGGGAAGATGGGAAGGGAACAAAAGAAACTGCTAGAATCTTAAGAGGGGTTGAGTAAAGTGAGTAGGTAAGGAAACAAAAGATTTTGTTTCACCATTAGTCTAAAATGGTGTTTGTCAATTTGGGATGAATTGGTCCACAAGGGACATTTAGCATTGTCTGGAGATATGCTTGGTTGACACAACTAGGGGGAGGGTGCTCCTGGCATCTAGTGGGTAAGAGGCTAGGAATGCTGCTGAACATTCTATTATGCATGGGAAAGTGCCCACAACAAAGAATCATACAGCCTGAAATGCCATATTGAGGTTGAGAAACGTTGGTCTAAAACTATTCCTCTGATTGGAGCATGCATTTTTGAAGTTTTCAACATCCCTGTGGGAGGGAATCTGTCATTCTTTATAAGACTCCCAGAAAAAAAGATTTTCTTGCCAGTCACTCATGATCTTATCTTCCTTCCAACCTCACAGCTGTTCCTCCCTTGAGGCTATCTGCACTTGGGATTGGTTTATTATCCAAGCAAATACCCTGAATCCTGGGGCCGGGGAGCACGTTCAGCTCACTCATAATTACCTCCAACTTTTACCCCTGCTGACCAAACAAGGAAATCTTTGTAAGATATGGAGAATAGAAAACACTTTCTACTTTCAATTTTTAGAATTGCTGTTCAAATTGTACCTCTCAAGAACTGTCACAAGGCATAAATCCAAACCCTGATATACTTATTAAAACATGCAGAATATACAATAATCATAGCAATTGAAACAACATTAACCCCCCCTCAGGTAAGGTCACCTAAGAAACAGTCAAATTTAGCTTTGTGCTATGCTCTAAAGCTCAGAAACTAAAATCCCACGTGAACACAGGAGAATTTGTGGAAACCAGGCATTCCTTCCAGGGAAATATTCTCTCTCTGGTTCCATGCTGCATGGATTCAAGAGTACAAAGAAGAAACCCATTGGTTTGCTTTAATTAGTCAGGGACAGCACAAGGAGATAAACAAGGTCAGGTCAATTTCAAGAATATAATCATTCCACGCACTTCTCTGACCTCTAAATATACATCTCTATTTGGCAAATATAATATTGAGTCTAAACTTGTTTTCTCTTGGCATCATTGTCAGTACTCAGAAAAAAGTATCATCATAGATTCACAGAATGGAGCACAGAAATGTCTGGTTGGAACTTAAACCCAACACAGGTTGCATTTTTATCTTTGAATAAGAAACATAAAGTAAAGTTATATTTATTTCTTAATTAGACAGAAAATGGCAAATTGAAAGAAAATTCTGAAACACTGGGGGCTTCTCAATATGACCCAAGGCAAGGTAGACGTCTTTATGAGGTGTTGCATCTTGAATCCTGTCTCTATAAAGGGTTTTGTTTTTAAATTCATGTATTTAATAAACTTCTATTGAGCACCTATGTGTATGGGGTAAAACGTGTTCACAGACTAGTCTTGTACTGGCCTAAGATTGGTTTCCTATGTTTGTCTGCTATTAGCATTACCCCTGATAGGGATGTGCAGTGTTTTCCTCATTTCTTCTTGGCTTCTGGAAATTTTGAAGGAATCATAACTGTTTAATTTCAATTTATCTGACTTATTAGATATCTGACTTAGAATCTGTAATCTTGTAATTCATTAGCATCCAACTAACTGGAAAGATACCCTGAGCAGGATTCTTTCAGCAGAAGAGCAAATAATAAGAACACAAGCTACAGAATAACAGAGAAAGTAAAGACCAAAAGGACATCAAATACCATCTAGCTTTATTCCCTCACCTGACTGCAAAACGAGGTTGGAGAGGAAGAAAGAGACATTATCAAGGTCACATAGCTATTTAGTGGCAGATTTGGACTTGGTCTCAAGATTTCCAGTTCTAAATCCAGTGTTTTTTCAACTACTCAGGAAAGGCCACCCAAAATTCACAAAGGATATCTTGGAACCATGATGCATTTTGTTCACTCTACAATATTTTCTACATTCAAAGTGCTATACAATAAAAAAAAATCATGTTCAGAATGACAACCCCTACTTAACGTAAGATTTTCAATTATAATAGATTAAATTATGATCATTTGGATTAAAATGGAAAGTAGATTCATATTTAAGAATGATTTTCAACAAGAATGGCAATTTTTAAAAAGCTCTATTTAACCTTAAGCTATTCACCAAATCCAATTAACCAGAACCCCCAGTTTTCTGGGCATTAGGCTCATCAAGATTTTAATATAAATAGAATAAAACGTAGATTACATCTCCAGGCAGGGAAATTTAGCTGAACTATAAATATTCACTGAAAGACAAAAAGGGATAGCTTACATTCCAGAGACAAACTGTTAGAGTGCAAAGAATATTGGATTGGCTGCAGGGAGATTTGAATTCTAGCTCCAATTCTTGCTCTAAACTGCCATAGGGACACATTAGTAAAATTTCCCATGACTTAGTTTCCTCATTTTTAAGTTGGGCATAATTTCTATTATGTCTACCTTCTCAGGGTTGTTTCGTGTTAAAATGAAATAACCAGCAAAAGGACTCTGAAGAACAGAAACTTATACATACACACTAACATAGGCACATATACCCACATTTGCACACAGACATACACACATATATATACAATATATATTGTCTACAGTCTGAGTCTTAGGAAGATGGCAAATAAGAAAAAGCATTTAGTTGAAAATGTATCTATTAAAAAGTAACCAGCCATGTTACCATAAAATACTACTGAATGACAAAATGTGGAAGAATAAGACTGTTACAGATTTTAAAGAAAAACAATTATTTTAGTCAAAAGGTAGGGGAAATAGCAGAGTGTGAATATTTTCTTTCAGAAGAGAAAGTCAATTTATTTGGGAGAGTAATATTACACTAGAAAAGGAAAGAATCAGTGATATCTGTGTTTTTATGTTATACTTGATATTTTGATAGTTGAATTAAAAATAATCACAAGTTAGATTTTATAATGTCTATGAAAGCCCTGTGTGTACATATGTCACTATTAAGTATCTTCATTAGCAACAGAGGACTACCTAGTGTTTTGTGTATGACAGATGGAGACAGGAAGTCTAAATGATAATCTTGGGTTGGCCAGTGATAGCTGCTTGCCCTTTTATCAAATATGACTTATATTTGAGCCAACATTAAATAAGGGTGAAAGGGTTTAGGGCCACCCTCTACTGTAAGAATAGGAAAAACAAACTTCTTGCACTAAGGGACTTATAATCCCCAGAGGTGGTGGCATCATCAGCGGTATTCCCTTGTTGAAACCTGGCAGCCTGGAAAAACCTCTACCACTGTAAGAGATCATTTAGGGTTCTTCCGCATTATGTGACCATTCCTGCAAGTTTCCACGTTTGTTACCAGTAAGGAAACTTGATCTCCAACTTGGTCTGTTGGTTTCTTTCTATCAACTATACTGCTCTACTGGTGACTACTATCGACC
The DNA here is from genome assembly GCF_022355385.1 of Mustela nigripes. Taxonomy (NCBI): domain Eukaryota; kingdom Metazoa; phylum Chordata; class Mammalia; order Carnivora; family Mustelidae; genus Mustela; species Mustela nigripes. The sequence continues at coordinate 25,681,714 of NC_081575.1, read as the reverse complement.
TCCACATTGAATGTAGCCTCCCCTCTTTTTTTCCTCCTTTCAATTTATATGAAAGTTTTGTCCTAATTCAGCTTCCTCTCAATCTACTATTCCATTTCGGAAGTGTAGTCTACCTTCCACTTCCATTTTCTCACCACTTACCAATTCTTTCAACCCACTGCAGTCTAGCTTCAGTCTCGTCACTCTACTGAAATTGGCTGCTTCAAAGTCAACAAGTCTGTATGTAGTTGACAGAAAGAATGGTCTCTTCTCATCCACATTCAAGTTCACTCCTCTGAAGCATTTGAAAATGGTGATGGTGATCTCCTTGAAATTGTTTCCGTTGTGTCTTCTCTTCCATGATTACTCCTCAATTATCTATGCCGGCTTATTTTCTTTCATGAACTACTCTAAGATGTAAATGGTGTGATGGTTTGGTTTATGGTCTACTTCTTGCACTAAACCCTGTCTAGGTTTTTCAGTGTTTCCTCCGTCACTCATGGAAATTCAATTATTATGTCTACCCATGAAATTCTCCATTATTCATGTCTATCATGAGCTCTGGAATCAGACAGACACAGGAGTGAACTAGCTCCATTACATACTAACTGGTGACCTTGCAACATATTGTTCAACTTCTTTAAGCCTCAGTTTTAAAAAATGTAAGTTAAGAATAAATGTGATAATGGCTTGACGAAATGTTCAGCATAGAGCAAGCATTTGGTAGGTGGTAGGAGGAAAACTTTCTCTTTCTTTCTCTCCTGGGACCCAGATCCTTATTTTCAACTATTTATTGGATATTGAGCATTTCCAGTATGGATGTCCCTCATGGATGTTTCAACATTCCCAAAACAAACCTCATTATCTTCTCCAACCAATTACTATTTCCAATTTCAGAAATCTACTCCATCTATAATTCTCTGCTCACTCTGTCCATATACCTTACAAAAATTTTGTTGAACAATATTATCTAAGCACTGAGGAATCAAAGCAAAAAAGGAAGACATAGTCCTTCACTCAAGTCACAACAGTGAATAAAGACAAGTAAATAAAATATTTGGAGAGTGCAAATGTATTATGGAATAAGGTCCTCATAAGCATACACACAGGATGCTGGGAGCCCACAGATAAGGGAAAATTCTATGAAAGGTACTGTGGGAAAGCAAAGGCAGGTTAAGAAAGGCTTCTAAGAGGTATTTTTGATTCCTTTCCTCCTTCTCCCATACTACATCTATAGATCCCTGGTCCTAAATTATTATTAGCCCCAGTATAATTAAATCTGAGGATAAAGGCTGGCTCCCTCACTAGAATGTAAGCTCCATAAAGGCAGGGGTTTTTCCTGTTTTGTTCTCTGTTGTAGCCTCAGCAACTAGAATACTGGCTGATCCATGGTGGGCACTCAACAAATATTTGTCAAAATTTACAAAAACTTATTTATGCTAGAATTAATTTATCATAGTATTTATATTGAACTGTTTTTCATTTTACATATTCACATTACACACATTCTTATATACTCAGATATCACACCAGAAAAGATTAACAGAATGGAGAAGCAGATGTTACTGTTTATTTGCTTATCTCTTCGCCAAAGGGGACAATTCTTTTTGAGTTTTCTTGTTCTTTAAATGGAATAGTCAGTACCACACTTTCACAATTCTTACAGAGACATTTCAAAGACCTCAAGACTTAACCTGATCTTATCTTCTGCTTTTAAAGCTGCAAACATTTTTGTGTTGTGGAATTAATAAAGAGCCAGCTGGGTTCTCCCAAAGGGAGATGTTTAGTAGAATGTCTTTCACACACACACACACACACACACACACACACACACACACACACACCCCTCTGTAGAAAATGAGAATAATTGATAGGAAAATCATTCTTTGTTACTTCAAATACATTTCATACTTCTAGTAAAATGTAACAGACAAGTGTCTATTAACTTGACATGGCAATGTAAATATTTATTATGATTAACTGGATAAGTAACTTTGTAGTCAATGAAATTTTTAAGAACTAGTATCTCTTTTGATCAAAACCAGGTATTTCTATTTTAAATATACAACCCAGGATAGGTAAGTATATATGATGGAGCGGAGGCAAAAGTCTTGTACAGAGATTCCTTTAAAATTTAATCTTGGGGGCACCTGGGTGGCTGAGCTGGTTGGGTGTCTGCCTCCTGCTCAGATCATGATCCCCTGGGATTGAGCCCTGCATCCGGCTCCCTGCTCAGTGGGGAGGCCTGCTTCTCCCTCTCCCTCTCCTCCCTCCCTCTCAAATAAATAAATAAAAATCTTTTAAAAAAACCCTTAATTTTGGTTTGGTACACTCACATATTTCACCAACCAACTCATTTTTTAAAAAATTCCCTGAAACATCTGTTTAGATTCACATTTGAATTGCTAAAAAAAAAAAAAACTCTCCATATTAACACCAGATTTCATCTCACCTATGGTGAAATTTCCTTTCCTTATAAAATGAAACACATTATGTTTGCCTATGGCTTATACTTTGAAAGTGAAACTGAAAATATTCAAATCAAAAGCATTTTTTAAAAAATAATACCACCACCAAAGTGACTAGAGACTGTATTACGATAATCTCCAAAATACTGCTCTTCACTGCTTTAGCACAATAGACTATTATAGATCTATTTTTACTCTCCCTATGTAACATATATTTTTAAGGCTACAGAATTCTCCTTCATGTAAATTCAACATATTCCACATCCATCATTTGGTGTAGGCTGAAAAGCTTGGTTGATTCCTGCTCATCTGTAGTAAACAGGATTTATAGGGCATAGATTAGTTCTACGAAGTCTTTTCCCATCTTAAAAAGAATCTTTAAATCTGTGGCTGAAGATAGATTTTGCTAACCCCAGTGCTGTTAAAGGATTAAAGCATGAGATATTGTTAGATCTAAGCACTGAATATGTACATTCTGAGTTTTTTTCTTTAGTCATTATTGAAAGAAAAAATTATGTCTCTAAATCTACTTTTCCATTGCAAATGTACTAAAGAAAAAAATCCTACTTATAAATGTTAGGTATATTTTAGTAGTACTATGTAACAAAGAAATATAACTACCACTGGAGAACTTACATTTATGGGTTAATATTTAAATACTTAAATCACTGCCATCACTATTAATGAATATTTCTTATTTCCCCAAGATAGACACTAGCTTTAAAAGTCTGGTCACAAACATGCGTCATATAAATTTCATTTATTTCCTTTCTTTGCCAAAATCTCCTCCATCAATGGCCCTGACTCTTCTTTTGTAAAAATAATCCTGTTGACTGTCACACTGGCCTAAAGCCAGCAAGGGCAGTTAGCCTCATACCAAGCTACAGCCATCTGTCAGAATACACTAAAAGTCAATGAAAATAGCTGCTACCCCCTCTTCTGGCCAGGCATGACTCCTCCACACAATTCTGATTCGTCTTTGTTAGTTGAAGCAGTTATGTTAATAGTAAATCCACGTCTCAATAGTATTAAATATCACAGCAAAATCTCTAAGTAAGACTCATTATGGTGAGTAGATCATGGCTAATGTCCATCATCATCTCTTAGGGCTGGTCCAAGTAAAGGTCTAGAGCCAACACTTGGCCAAAAATTCCCCATGAGTAAGAGTATCAAGTAAAGTTTGAGTTAGGAGTTTGAATTGTGGAGTAGCAAAGAGAATAAATAAGAGAAACTAAAAATGGCCATAGTTTCATTTCAAAGTAAATCCAGATGAAGAGGTCAAGAAGCTAAGAGAACTGTCCCAGTTTTCTGTGGGGAATGGGTTATGTTTGAGTTCCTGATATAAATGAGTAGTACTCCATTTAACCTTGTGTTAAAGGCAGAGCAATCTACTCACATACAAAGTGTGTGGACAGAAATGAAAGACCAACACAGAAAGAAAAGTGGTACAGTCAGGATTCTGAGAAGCTAGAATGGAACAAAAGCCAGTACCAATGGAATGGAGAAAGGAGGAATATGACGCAGAGGAATAACAGAAAGAGGGAGGAAACTAAAATGAGGGCAAATCACATGTGAGGTCTAAAATAATCCTTGTAACAGCAGTATGAAAATGAGTGTTATTAACCCAATTTCCAGGTCAGGAAACTAAGGTGCAATAATTTGCCCAAATATAGACAGTTAATAAGGAGCAGAACTGAAGCTCAAACCCACATTTTTTGGCTTCTACAATCAAAACTCTTAACTACTCTTCCAACTTTCATGAAGAAGGTGTAACACTGTACCACTAAAAGTATAGAACAGTTTTGGGATTGAGGTTCATCCCACAGGCAGGGGAAGAGAGACCTTCTGGAGAAGAATCAGAATAAAAGGATCTGCAAACTGAAGTATATCCAAGGATGAGTCTCTGGACAAGAATGGAGAATATGGCAATTTAACAGCAGGAGTTTCAGAATGAAATTTTGATTTCTGGATCATAGCTTAAAAATTATGGACTTGGTTCCAGAATGATGATCTCTTATTAGTATTAAAAGGAATATATCAGACCAGTATATCTAGACCAGACAAGCTAGAAAAAGGTTTAAATGGCAAATGGAAGGGCACCTTGGTGGCTCAGTCAGTTAACCATCTGACTCATGATTTTGCCTCAGGTCTAGATGTCAGGGTTTTGGGATGGAGTCTTACATTAGGCTCTGCCCTCTGCCCTTCCCCCCATTTGCACTCAGGCACACATTCTCTTTCTCTCAAATAAATAATTAAATCTTAAAAAAATAATAAATGGGGATGCCTGGGTGGCTTAGTAGGTTAAGCATCTGCCTTCGGCTCAGGTCATGATCCCGGGGACCTGGGATCAAGACCCACGTCGGGCTTCCTGCTCGGCAGGGGGTCTGCTTCTCTCTCTGCCCCTTGCCTAACTCGTGAGCGTGCTCTCTCTTTCTCTCTCTCAAATAAATAAATAAAAATTTAAAAAAATTTTTTAAATAAATAAATGGCAAATGGAAGAAGAGGGAGGGGAAGAATAGAAAAAATAATGTCTTCTTCTGCCTCATTTATTTATCATATGATCTCCCTGATATGAGGAAGTGGTGATGCAACATAGTGGCTTAAGTGGGTAGAAGAAGAATCAATGAAACAAGATGGAATTGGGAGGGAGACAAACCATAAGTGACTCTTAATCTCACAAAACAAACTGAGGGTTGCTGGGGGGAGGGGGTTTGGGAGAAGGGGGTGGGATTATGGACATTGGGGAGGGTATGTGCTTTGGTGAGTGCTGTGAAGTGTGTAAACCTGGTGATTCACAGACCTGTACCCCTGGGGATAAAAATATATGTTTATAAAAAATTAAAAATTAAAAAAAATAATGTCTTAATATTACTAAAATGGATAACTGGTCACTATGCATGCCTTTGAGTGTAATACTCTTCCCAGAATGCCTTTTCCTCCATTTTTCACCTACTGCTGCCTCATGATTTTATTATTAATTATATTTATTAGTAGTAATAAATTACATTCAGGCCATTTTCTCAGGAAAATTTCTACTTTCCCATTTCCCTATCTCAACAATTCCATAGGGTTAGATCTACCACCTCCAAGTGTTCCTACCTTGGAATTACTCAAATTTAATAGAGCACTTATGGTATTGTTATTTATTTCACTTTGCCTTCCTTACTACAATAAGTGGTTGGATGTAAAGACCCTGGCCCTACAGCCTGGGTTCAAAATCTGACCTCCTATTTTTGATCTTCCAAATGTCATGACCCTGAATTCTTCTCTTTGCCAGCATGTCAGTCCCAGGCTTTTATATAAAAAATACTGTTTACTGTATACTTTCTACGTGCCCAGCTCTGAGCAGATGTTTTACAGGGATTATCTTATTTGGTTCTTAAAACAACCACACAAGGGAGGATCTGCCATTTTCTCCACAGAACAGATGGGGAATCGAGACCCATGGAAGTTAAGTAATGTGTCCCAAATCACAACTATATCAAGTAGCTTAGTCCAGTGTTATTTGAGCATGTACACTTACACACATCACCCAGACTCTCTCTCTCCATCTTGGCAATGTGTGCATCTTTCCCAGTTGTGAAAGACGCTCCTCTCATCCCACCACAAAAAAGATAAGGCTTAGAGGAGGATCTGGAAAGACTGATTTCTGAGTAAGGGAGGGCTCAGGGCAGGACATAATTCTGAATATACTGGGTAGTAGGAGAGTTATTTCTATGAACGACACAAGGCAGGTAACAATCTGAAGCTGATCTAAAGATTTATCATAGGGCACTCTTACAAAGCCTCACGGACATGTGCCATCACAACCTAAGGGAGGAAATGGTTCTAATGACTGGAATTTGGTAGTTGCTATAAATTGAGTGTATCCCCCCAAAATACACATGTTGAAATCTAATCTGCAGTGTGTTGATATTTGGAGGTTGAGCCTTTAGGATGAGATTAGGTCATAAGGGCAGAGAGCTCCCCAAATTAGACCTTATGAGTGGAAAACTCCAGAGAGCTCCCTTGCCTTTTCTGCCATGTGAAGATACAGAGAGAAGACAGCAGCCTATGACATAGGAATTCAGATGCCAGATTTGCCAGTGCCTTGATCTCAGAGTTCCCAGCCTCCAGAACTGTGAGAAATAAATGTCTGCTCTTTAAAATCCCAGTCTATAGCGTTTTTGTTACAGCAGCCCAGTTGGACTAAGACAGTGGCAAAAGAGTATGTTCTATTTAAAAGCATACTAAGAAAGGAAGTGAAATGATGTGTTTACCTGGGGAAAGCATGAACATAAGGGTAGAAACATCTTTAATTAGATGAAAACAAAAATAGGAACAAAAGTAGAGTTTCTTGTGTATTGCTGTTGGTATTGTTATTTTAACATTTACCAAGTGCTTACTATGTGCCTGGCTGCTCTAAATATATTGTGGATATTAACTCCTTTAATCCTCACAACAGCCTTATGAAAATGTTGCTACTATCATCCTTATTTTCGAGACGAGAAGACTGAGGTAGTGTTAACACAGTATGCCCAAGTTTATATCCTAATAGATGGTGGATCAGGGAGTCTCCAAAAAGCCACTTGCTCATTTCCAACACAGACCACAAAAGTGTCCTAAGAGTAAAGCATAGTGAATATGAGTGATTTCAACTCCAAAGACAACTGCTAGATGTATCATTTAATTAAAGGCAAATATGTGACAGGTCCTCAACCTCCTTTGCTGAAAACTCTACCTCTGAGAAGGTCGAGAAAATAAGACTTGCTTCCCTTACTGACTGGAGAAGAGAAACTGGTGAGTTGAGGTGATGGGAACCTTTTGTGGAAGCAACCAATGTAGCTTAGAGTCAAAAAGAACATGACGAAGCATAATCCTAGACTTTAGGAAAACCATTCTCTAAAGTGAAGACAATGTGATTCTATGCCCTGAGACATTTAAAAAACAAGGAGATGAATTAAGAGTTGGAAAGGTTTGTTGCCTATTGAAACCAGTATGCCCACACGGGGTGTTCTCTATTCAGTTTAGATTTCTAAAGAACATGGAACAAAAGGAGGAGATGAAAATCAAGGATAAATAAATATAAGAGGGTGTGATGAAAATAATGCGAAGAAGGTTTCTACCCCAAGTTAGCCTGAAACTTGAAAAAACACCCTGCTGAAGACAACGTAAAGTTGTTGTTGTTGTTGTTTAGATATAGGTTTAGAATAAGAAGGTCATTTATAAGAAGGCACTCAACTGTTCTAAATAAATTAAAATTCCGTCCCAGAGTGGTGACAAGTCTTGTAGATTTTATTGCCTTGTCATAGTTGCTAAAGTTTCAGGTATGGTGTGGGTGATGTGTGTCAGAAGACTGGAGACAGCATACTGGCTTTGGTTTTTAAAAGAAACAGGAAGTACATGGGATCCTTAAACTAGATCAAGGGATATGATATTGACTGCGTGCACAATTCTAGAACATGTTGTTAATAGGATGATTTGCAAGCACTTTTTAAAAAGATAATAACCAGGGCTGCCTGGGTGGCTCAGTGGGTTGAGCCTCTGCCTTTAGCTCAGGTCATGATCTCAGGGTCCTAGGATCGAGTCCTGCATCGGGCTCTCTGCTAGGCAGGGAGCCTGCTTCCTCCCCCACCCCTCTGCTTGCTCCTCTGCCTACTTGTGATCTCTCTCTGTCAAATAAATAAAATCTTTAAAAAAAGAAAAATAGAAAAAAAAGATAGTAACCATGAGTAGGCAGCACAAATTCTCTAAGAACAAGTCATGTTAAACAAATCTCATTTCACTTTTATTTTTACATGGCTATTGGACTGGCAGATCAGTAAAAATGTAGGCATATTGTATCTGGATATCAACAAGGCATTTGACAAGGTCTCTGATGATATGCCTATAAACAAGATGGAGAAATGTGGGTGGTATCCTAGTAAAAGAATGTTGCCTGATGGATAAGTGTCAACCCCTAGGATGGACTCCAGGGGCATGTCACAGATCTCCCACCTTGATCTTGTCCTACATAACATTTTTTAAAGATTTTATTTACTTGAGAGAGAGCACAAGCAGGGGTAGGAGCAGAGGGAAAGGGAGAAGCAGACTCCCTGCTGAGCAGGGAGCCCAACAAGGGGCTTGATTCTAGAACCCTGACACCATGACCTGAGCTGAAGGCAGACGCCCAACTGACTGAGCCACCCAGGTGTCCCTTACATAACATTTTTACTAATGACTGACACAGAAATGAGGAGAGCAAACCTAACAAAAGTACAGATGATACAGTTATGGGATCAATACAATGCAAATACTTTGTATGACAGAATTAGAATTCAACTATACCTCCATGGACTAACAAGGGAAATCAAATTAAGCCAAATCAAGGCTTTAAACATATTTCTACCTGCACCCCCCATCCCAAACACTCAGTTAAAAATCTCCAACTATAGGGTAGCCTGGGTGGCTCAGTCAGTTGAAAGTCTGCCTTTGTCTCAGGTCCCAGAGTGCCAGGATTGAGCCCTGTGTTGGGCTCCCAGCTTAGCAGAGAGCCTGCTTCTCCCTCTGCCCCTCACCCAGCTTGTTGCTCTCTCTCTCTCTCATTCTCTCTGTCAAATAAATAAATAAAATCTTTTTAAAAATCTCCAACTATACAATTTTAGAATAAAAGAAAGGTGGCTTAGCCTCAGAACTTTTTAAGAAGTTGTAAGAGTTCAATTACTAAGTGTTCTCAATGTATACCAGTAGTGTTATGTAACCAACAAAAAAACTGATATTGGAGTAAACAGCATTAATGGAAATATTTAGTCAGAACAAAGAGGACAGGGTGCCTGGGTGGCTTAGTTGGTTGAGCATCTGCCTGTGGCTCAGGTCACGGTCTTGGGGTCCCGCATTGGACTCCCTGCTTAGCAGGGAGTCTGCTTCTCCTTCCCCCTCTGCCCCGCCCCCCCAATTGTGCTCTCTCTCTTGCTCATTCTTTCTCTCTCAAATAAACCAATAAAAATCTCTGCTCAGCGGGGAGCCTGCTTCCCTTCCTCTCTCTCTGCCTGACTTTCTGCCTGCTTGAGATCTCTGTCAAATGAATAAATAAAATATTAAAAAAAATTTTTTTTTTTACAAAAAAGAACAAAGGAGGAAACCAACTGTCAGTCACAGCACAAATTTTGGAATGAGTCAATCACGGTGATTGCTGAGAGTTTCATCTAAATGTACATCAGCTCTGCTCTCCAGCCCTTGCTCAAGGGGCAACTAGAGGTGGCTGTGCTGTAGTGTTTTTTTTTTTTTTTTTTAAAGCATATGACCCTTTCTCTCCCCTTGGCTTCACCTGACTGAGAGAATACAATTAATTGTCTTCCCTTATCTGAGGGCACACATTCCAAAATCCCCAATGGATACCTGAAATCAAGAACAGTAGTGCTAAACCCTATATATATACTATGTTTTTCTATACATACCTATGATAGAGTTTAATTTCTAAATCAGGCACAGTAAGAGACTAACAACATATCTGATTGTAAAATAGAATAATTATAACAATATATTATAATAGATGTTATATGAATATGGTCTCTCTCTTAAGATACTTTCCTGTATTCTCCCTTCTTCTTGTGATGCTGTGAGATGATAAAATGCCTATCTGATGAGATAAAATGTGGGATTGACCGAGGCCTTTTGACACAGCATCAGGCTACTACTGACCTTCTGATGCTAAGTCAGAAGGAGGATTATCTGTTTCTAGACCAGAGTTGACCATGGGTTACTGAAATTATAGAACACAAAACTGCCAATAACGGGGGACTACTTAATCTTGAAAAGATGTTCTCAGTTATTTGAGGCAACCTAGACAAACTGCTCCCTGCTACCAAGGAGCCTAATAAAACTACCCACCTGCATTCAGCCTTGGGTAGGACACTTTAAGAGAAGTGCAGGCAGCAGTTTAGAACTGTATTCTAAGAAAGAGACCAAGATGGAGGATCTGAAACCAGCTGATGGGGAAACATTTCGGTCAAAGAACAGGATCAGGAGCGGTGAAGGGTTGTCAGGCGTGTGAGGCATTTTACTTATTCTGGGAGACTGTAGAACTAGATCTGGGAGAAATGGGCAGAATTAAGAGGTGGGAGATTTGGGGGGCACCTGGGTGGCTCAGTCGTTAAGTGTCTGTCTTCAGCTCAGGTTATGATCCGGGGTCCTGGGATCGAGCCCCACATCAGGCTCCCTGCTCAGTGGGAAGCCTGCTTCTCCCTCTCCCACTCCTCTGCTGTGTTCCCTCTCTTGCTGTATCTCTCTCTGTCAAATAAATAAAATCTTTAAAAAAAAAAAAAAAGAGGTGGGAAATTTGGGTTCAAGAAGTATCCTCCAATAGTTGCCTGAGATGGGATGGAATGCCTTTGGAATAAATCAATTACCTGTATTGGAGCTATTTAAGCAGAGGTTTGTGACTACTTAGTAAGGATAACAGTATTTTTAAAAATTTTATTTTTAATAGAATTTTAATAAAGTTTAATAAAATTACATTTAATAGAATTTTTAATTATAAGAATTTTTATTTTTTTAATTTTTAAAATAATTTAATAATGATTTAAAAAATTAAAAAATGTAATACCTTTGAGTTGTATAACGCTTTGCAATGTACGAGGCACTTTCTGCCATACTAGCTTGATCTTCTGCACAACTTGTTGAGACAGGCATTTCTATGTTCACTTTTAGAGATGGGGAAGCTGAGACACACACCCCCAGAGCTACCTTTTACTGACTCCATGCGAAGCAAGCATTTTAAAGGATATATTTGGGAAATCCTATCTCATCAAGCTGATAGGGTTTCTAGGTTTTTTAAAAATTTGTCTTTGTGATACTGAATATATCCTCAAATGTACTAAAAAGGTACTCTCTGCACAATCTCACATGAAAACTTATGTTCTTCTCTGCTTCTTATGAAGCTGAGACCAATTAATACATTCGTTGCATGGATACAGAAGGTCCGTGGGTGCAGTTTGTACAAACATGCCTAGATGTACACTTCAAATAAGAATAGTTTTCCCTTTTCATTTGCCTGAGACCCATTCCCCATCCTCCTTCCAGATTTCCTGTTATTCAGCTTCTTAGAGGGAAGGAGTGTGTCATGATTTTTTTTTCCTTGTCATGATTGCTAGATAACCAGATTGCCCCATTGTTTCCTTAGCTCTCTATCACTAAGCCCTGCAAAGGAATTAAAAGAGTGAGTAAATAAATTTTAAACAGGAGTGAGTAAATCACCAACATTAGCAAAAACTCCTTGAAGATATACATTGTTCTCTGCTTCTCTCACCTCATTCACCTTCCTCTTTCATTAAAAAAAAAAAAGAAAGAAAGAAACGATACACAAACACTATTACTAGTACAGTTAGTACAGTTCTAATTGGGTTATCTTCACCATCAGAGATGACTGTTACATTTTCTCTTGGGAGATAATAAAAATATCAGTTTATGAATCTATTTAATCTAATAGTGATGGATGATATAGAGTTTCCTGGATTTGAGCCACAATGCTCTCAGTTTGTTGGTGGTGACATATTCACCGATGCCACAGCTGGCATACAACTTAATCTGCTATGAAAAAAAATAAGCAGGCTCATAATGTGGGTTTATTAGTCCTCCCCTTTCCATTCCAATTCCCAGATATTGGGATGGAAATTGATCAGAGTTGACAGCACACATTGCTTATCAAGTGATATATTATACCCATTGTTTACATACAAATGTGTTCAGAAAAAGCTTTGGTAGTAGATCTAAATAAGGCATATAGAAGGCAAGGGGAAGTCCTTGAATTTAAAAGATAACAAAATCATATGTTTTATTGGGTAATGTCTTTCTATGTTAATAGAAAGTTGCAATTTTTGATTTAAGAGGGAGTGCCTAGATATGATGAATAATTTCTCATTTAATCGCCTCTAGTGCTAAAGTCTATTATGACCCAGACACCTAGATCTGTAACTTTAATCCCATGCCAAAGATTTAAAGAGTGAATCTGAAAGCCCAAATATGCGAAGTGCCAGAAAAATAGAGGCAAAGTTTTTGTCAGAAGACCAAACAGCACCCTAGAGGCAGAATTGAGTTTTTAAAAGTACACATGGAGGGGCACCTGGGTGGCTCATGGGTTAAAGCCTCTGCCTTTGGCTCAGCTCATGATCCCAGGGTCCTGGGATTGAGCCCTGCATTGGGCTCTCTGCTCCTTGGGGAGCCTGGTTTCTCCTCTCTCTGCCTGCCTCTCTGCCTACTTGTGATCTTTGTCTGTCAAATAAATAAATAAAATCTTTTTTTTTTTTTAAAGTACACATGGACCTTCAATATATGAAGCAAATCCTTTTTAAAAACATTTGAAGGCAACTTACTTTTTGAAAGAATCTTATAATAAATAAAATCCAAATTATCACTGTTCCTCTAATTGTGTTTGGATTTTCCTGTAATGTTGCAGTTTCCTAAAACAAGGGGCGAGTTCCTTTTACATGGAAGGAGCATTGGTAGATTAGATAATTGCTTTGTTTCATATGTTTTGGGGGTGGCTGCCTGTGGGGTGTTTATGCAACTGTGCTTTCATCTTTCCAAGTGAATCTGTTTTGGTCTGTGTCAGTGAGTGTGTTCAAATCTAGATGTGTGCATCTGTGTGTGCTCCTGTGCCTGCAGAGGGGCTGCCTTCTGCCCAGGCATCTGGGTGTGCCTCTCTGAGTGCATCTGTGTGTCTCTGTAGAGGTCTATGGTGAGATGAATTTCGGCACTAGGTGGGATCATCCTCTGCCAATATTTAAGTTATTGGGATCAATAATAGCTGAAGTACCTGGTCTCCAAGGGTATGTTGCTATTCAAGACCCAGCTGTTATGCAGATGAACCGAATCCTGTGTACTGGTTGGGGGAGGTGGAGCAGCTGGGCTGGGCTGGCTGCGGGTAGTCATTGATCTCCTCTGAAGAGAGTCAGCGGCAGGGGGCGGCTTCCTGGCACAGGTGCACGCATGCGGAGGCGGCGGCGGCGGCGGGAGGGGTCTGAAGGTGAACTGGTTGTGTGGGCTGCTCTGCATGTCTAAAGAGGAGAGAAGAAAAACACCAAATAGAGACTTACTCTCCCACTTGGCAGTCAGGAAAACACAGCTTGTCAGACTGAGGATTTTAGAAGAATATAACCTGTGGGGTGGGGGCCAAGGAGTCTCAAGTTCAGTCTATCTGTAAAAATGTCACTTAACTTACAAAAACACGTGCAGCACGCTTATGATATGTAAAACATTCACAGTTGCATTTACATGCAAATTCTTCAGGGCTATAGCAGCTAAAAAGTAAATGAGGCTGCCTCACACAATTTGTCATAGTTTCTGCTACCGAACAAATAAATCATCAAGAAGACACTAAGTTACAGAACAGAAGTGAGCCGATTTCCATCAGTTGCAAAAGTCTCACTTCAGAAAATACCAGTGAAAGGCACAAATTTGTTACAAAGAAATCATTCGACCCTCGAAATAAAAGTATAAGGCCACCTTCTGGTTCACCTCAGGAAAGGATGCTAGCCTGCCTACCCAGGAGCAAATCCCTACTTCAGAAAAACAGCTCAGCTCCTTGAGTGTGGAACTCGACTGCCTGAAACTCATCTCTTCGCCAGCACCCATCCCCCCCCAGCCCGCCCCCAACTAAGAGTGCTACTTGTTCGAGGTAGGCTAAAAGGAGTTTGTTCAGGTTATTATATGTATTTCCATGGCCGTGCAGCACACAATCTGCTCCCCTCCCCCACCTGCCACACCTTTCTAGGAGCTCTGCCATATTAGCCGCAGCTTTGGCAGAAGGGAAACCATTTTTTTTTTTTTTTCTCTCTCTGCCTGTTTGCAGCGGGGGCAGCCTGGGACAGCGGTCCTCAGACTTCTGTTGTTGCTATTGTTTGGTATTTTTCCACTGTTTTCCTGGCAGGCACATGTATAGGCAGCGAGTTAGAATTTGGCCCATGAGAAATGCCCCAATTAAACCCCTTTGAAAAGGAATCACTATTGTAGCTGATAGCCACCTCTTTTCTACAGGAGAAACATAATAGATGTCAAGTGATCTCTTGTAACACCAGCACGTTCTGGATAAACTTTGTAGACAGCATGGCTTTGTCCCACCTCCCAAATGACTGAGAGTTGAAAAGCAGAAAAATGCCAGAGGCTTTCCATGCCTAGCAAAAGGGCTCAGCTGGTTTGTGCTGAGACTCACTTTGCAGTGGCTGATCACAGGGAAAAAAATAGCTTCTTTCCATCCTTTTACCTCAAACTTGAATTTCGAAGACACTGGCATGGTTTTCATATTTTAAAATAATACTGGTGCCCCAAGAGCATAACAAATTCTTGGCTATGTTTTCTACTTTAAATAAACTTGCTGTATGAAAAAGGAAAATGTACAAAAGATAGATAGGGAAAGGAGTAGTGATCATTCATTTTAATATAAAATATCCCTTTAGATAGTCCGCTACCCTTGGCTATTTAAAAGGAACTAAAATGCTTCATGAATTTTCAAAATCAGCCCCATTATTCCAGGCCCAGCCCAAATCCCATATCCACTAAAAATATCATCACAAGCACTTAACATCTCATTAATTTTTTTAAACCTCTGGGCTCATATTCATAACCATAACTAGAAGTATGCTTTCCATCTTTAGACTCAGAAAAGCATTAAATGTTGGAACCCCAAAGACCTTGAAGATACTTTCGTTTTGCAGATGAGAAAACTGATGTCCAGAGAACAGCTTGTCCAGGGACACTTGGCATGGCCAAAACTAGAACCCACGTCTCCTGACTCTCTGGCCAGTGCTCCATTCACTACATGTAGACCTTTGTCATACAAGCTTTCTTTACC
This sequence comes from Mustela nigripes, assembly GCF_022355385.1. Classification (NCBI taxonomy): domain Eukaryota; kingdom Metazoa; phylum Chordata; class Mammalia; order Carnivora; family Mustelidae; genus Mustela; species Mustela nigripes. The sequence continues at coordinate 25,666,462 of NC_081575.1, read as the reverse complement.
CCCTTAAGCTTTAGAGACACAGACTCCTCCATATCTTCTGGATTTTTCACTTAAGACATACCACCTTCCATTGTGGTTATTTGTTTATATGTCTGTTTCCCTCCCTTAGATCTTATCTCCTTAAACGTGGAAAAGGAAGATGATTTGGTGTGCTAGTATGTGGTGCAGCATTGTGGAAAGAGCGTAGAATTTGGGGCTACGGCAAACCTGGGTTTGAGTTCTGCCTCTGTCATTTAGAAATGTTAACTCCTTATTTGTAAAATGGAGATAATCATCCTTTCTCTTAGCAATTAAATTTAATTCATGTAACGTGCTTGGACATAGTATGTCAATGACTGCTTGTTTATTAAATGTAGTCAAAGGATGAAACTTTCAGACTGGAAATGACTAGAGGGATCACCTAGTTCAGCTCTCCCTTCTCCTCTCTCCATTTTACAGATGAGAAACCAAGGCTCAGAGAGGTAACGTGACTTGCTCAAAGTCATTCACCTTGCATGAATTTGTCAGCCTATGTCTGATGACTCCCACCCAGCCCAGCCCAGCACTTTTTTTCATAAGGTATTTTGGAAAATAAATATGATTGTCTTCTCTGACTTTAACATTTACTATTCTTATCATAACTTTGGCCCCTGGGTTTGCAATATTATAGTAGTCTCTTTGTTAGCCCATGTTTCTGTCTTATCTACCAAAACTGACTGCATATTTCATAGAGCAAGATCATCTCCTTTTCTTGCGTATCATATAAGCACAATGCTAGGTACAGGGTAAGATTCCTAAGAGCTTTTATTTCACTCCCCCATGGGACCTAGAGAACCCCTCTCCGTGTCCCCTGAGCTCTTTCATTCTGATGTGGCCATTGGGTATCTATTTGATAGTTCACAGAGCCAGTAGGTTTTCCCCTTCAAGGTCTCCCATCCAAGTACTAACCAGGCCCGACCCTGCTTAGCTTCCGAGATCAGACGAGATCGGGCGTGTTCAGGGTGGTATGGCCGTAGACTCCCCTTCAAGGTCTTAGTGAACTCTCTCCAACGGCCATGGAGAAGGACAGTGATACCCCAAAGAAGGTGCTTAAAATCATGTCTGTCCAAGACACGGAAAGAGCTGCAGTGACACACTCTATGGACTTGCCATCTAAATCCATGAACTTAATGATGCAAGCAAGGGAAATGAAGGGTGGGAGTCCAGAGGCAGAAGAAGAAAAGGAATCAAGTTTAGGTCTTGGGTCCAGAACACCTCCAAATGGCATGAGACATCTATTATCTTAATCAGTAGGTATTTGTGTCAGTACAGTTATTCAAAAGATACAAAGTCTCTATTCAGTACAATTGTTCAAAAGAATAATCACTCATTACCATCTGGATTTATTGCTTGCTAGATTTCCTTAAAATCTTTGCAACTCCTTTATTATGAAACATGATAAAAATTCTGCTTCATTGAAAAGTACAATCATGGTATTATTATAAAATATTATAGCACTTCTGCTACAGGTAGAACTGCTTTGTATAGTTATTTTGATTGTGTGTGTGTGGGGGGGTTGATTTATAACTATTTTATTGTGTATTTTATTTCCACATTTTAAATATGCAGTGGTTTCCCTACTTGTTAATATTGTCTTTAAAAGCTTTTACAATATTGGATTGTGGAATTGAGTGGAATACATCCAGACCTTAAGCCCTTATGAAATGCAAATGATCTCAGCTTCATTCTTTTTTTCACCTCAGGAAAAAGATGGGGAGTGCACTTGCTCTCTTCCAAATGAAGTAATTTAATCCTTGGGCTCCATGAAATGGGATTTTCCAACATTAAACACTAATGAAAAATACATTAGGGTTCAGTGTCAGGAGCTTTAGAACACCAGTTCCAAGGGGTGAAGAGTCCATATGCACTCACTTCCAAATGTATCTGGCAGCCATACATTTCTGTGTCCAAGAGAGAGACACAAGGGAGGGGGGAGGTGTAGTGATTATGCAAATGTGGATATCTGGACATACTTATAAACCTTTCTGAAAGTAAATTAAGATTTCAGATGGAAAGGTCTAATTCACATAATATACTTGGGTAGGATCCAGTTTCAGGTTTGAGGTCCAAAATAACTTGGTAAGAAAAATCTCCAGGCAAGGAAAATTCCTCCAAATTGTATATCTCAGGCATTTCAGGCGTGGCAAAACTGTTAACAGAAGTATAGGCCTTCAGAAACAACATTGCCATTGTCTCCAAAGGGAAGCGGGAAAAGAAAGTGGGCATGCCTAGTTGGGTTTTCTGTTTTTTTTTTTTCTTTTAAATATTTTATTTATTTATTTGACAGACAGATTACAAGTAGGCAGAGAGGCAGGCAGAGAGAGAGGGGGAAGCAGGCTCCCCGCTGAGCAGAGAGCCCGATGTGGGGCTCGATCCCAGGACCCTGGGATCATGACGTGAGCCAAAGGCAGAGCCCTTAACTCATGGAGCAACGCAGGCCCTCCGGTTTTGTTGGTTTTTAGCTCGAGCAACTTTTCGCCAGAAATTAGAATACTTCTACTCAGAAACACTGTGGGGGAACTTATTGAAGGGTCCATTAGGGTGCCACCCCCTATGCTTCATTAACAGTCCATTGGGCTATCCTTATAGTTACATTCATTTCTAATGTTCATTGCCCTATGCAAAATCATGCACTGGAAAAGGGTTTATGGGGAAAAAGGGTCTGGAGCACAAGACCTGAAGTTTGCTTGTGAAAGTGGGTGTCAGATGGGTTGCAACTTACAAGTTACTGTGGAGTGATGGGAGGAGGGTTGTCTGAGTCACACAGAAAGATCTAACCCCAACTGTGGATGGGCGAATGTCCTAACAGAACGCGACCAGTTGTCCAAGACAACTGGTAGATGTTTCAGGTATATGCACGTGTGCATTTTGTATATTCCTACATGGTTTGTTCTGCTGGGTGCAGTTTTCTGCCTTCCCCAGTATTTTTAACAGATGGAATCACACATATGCAAACACGAAATTTGTCTTAAGTTCAAATTGTTCTCAAAGATACCAATAGCATGAGAACAAATTAATGTTTTCAAAACATGTGTTGTAGCAGAACTGACTGTACATGAAAATAATTTTCTGTAAGTGTTAAAAATAAATACTGTCATTAATACGGCAATGCCAAATGGATAATTCTTTTCTGAAAAATGTGACCAAAGTAGACACACCAGATCCCTGTTAACCAATCAAACTTTTCTGTACTGATACTAGGACAATAATCTTCAAAATGTCTTTTTTTCTTCCCCAAAGTTACTATGCAGTATATGTTGCCAAGAGAAGCACATATATTCTTTTTATTTTTAAAGATTTTATTTATTTATTTGACAGACAGAGATCACAAGTAGGCAGAGGCAGGCAGAGAGAGAGGAGGAAGCAGGCTCCCTGCTGAGCGGAGAGCCTGATGCAGGACTCAATCCCAGGACCCTGGGATCATGACCTGAGCCGAAGGCAGAGGCTTAACCCACTGAGCCACCCAGGCACCCCGAGCACATACATTCTCAAAGGTATAGAAAAAGGTCACAGGGAGTCAGAAAACATGTCTGCCTTTCTTGGCCTTCAGTCTGTGTTTCATATAAGAATTTTTTTTAAGGTGAACTTTGTTTTTAAAGATTTTGTTTATTTATTTGACAGAGAGAGATCACAAGTAGACAGAAAGGCAAGCAGAGAGAGAGGGGGAAGCAGGCCCCCCGCTGAGCAGAGAGCTGGATGCGGGACTTGATCCCAGGACACTGAGATCATGACCTGAACCGAAGGCAGTGGCTTAACCCACTGAGCCACCCAGGCGCCCCTGTGTTTCAGTACATCACTGGCCAAAGAGAAGATGGAGGGACAATACCTCGTCGGCAGCTCCAGAATCAAAAGATTCCTGAAAACTGTTTTTCTTTCTCATTCATTTGGTAGCAAAACTTGATCTAAACTGAAATAAAGGTATTTATGGTCTTTATTTCATTTAGAGAATTTTTATACATTTAGTTACAGAAATATTGATGCATTATTAAAGGATGCTGAGAGTTACATAACATATAATATATGCATGGCATTACCTGTGTAAAATCTGAAAAATTCTGAATTTTGAAACAAAAGGACCCCAAAGATTTTTGATGAAGGATTATGGGCCTGTATTAGTATTTAACCGCCTCTCTGAACTCTTATGAGGTAACATTAATTAATGCTTATGAAGGCCCTGGTAATCTACATGAGCAAGGAACATCAGGGCACCAAGGGTTATTGCCATAACTACTTGTGTCAAGTCTCTTGAGGCCAATTATAAGCCTTTGGTTCCCTGGGTTGCTTTTCTAAGCTGTTCGCCCTTCTAGGCAGAAGAGGAAATAAAGAGGAAATGGTTTAAAATAAAGAGGAGAGGTTTATTATTAATATTAACTATTACTACTAATTCTAAATGTATATTACTACTTTATACTACTTTACTTTCCACAAGGAGCTTTCACAACCTGTGAGGAGGTGGTTTATAAATTCGCATGTTATGGCTAATATCCATTAACTTGATAGTGCTTGGTGATCACCAAATTAGTCTTAAGTGTATCTGGCTGTGGACGTTTCTGTTCTCCACCTTATAATTATTATTAGAGGCTCAAAGAATATGAAGGTAAGAAAATTGGTTTTCAGAAGAAAATTGAGTAAACAGGTACACCTTATCACTTCCCTGGCTCAAATAATACAACTTTAATATTAATGTACCCTTAGCCTTCAATAAAAGCAGATTCATTAGTTAAATAAACAATTAGATTGAGAACGGAAATAAAGTCTATTAAATAGCTAATGTTTAATAGATATTTGTGTGTATGTATGGGCATGTATATGAGTGAGACAGACAAGAGAAAGAGGCAGCAGGAGAGAGAAACAGAGAATTGGCATTTAAAGCACATGACTGCAGGAGAAGAGTCACAGAAGATCTGGGGGGAAGGTCAACAATAAATAATGTTTTCCAGTTTACATGGTTTCATTCTGGTTCTAGATGACTGCACTATGCATGGTTCCAGGGCTCTGCGATGCTGCATACTATCTTTGAGACCGTGAAGTATATCCTTTGAGGACTTCGAATGGTTCTCTTACCAAGACAGCAAGTAACAGAGTATGCTCTATTAATTTTTGTCAGTTAGGTTGATCTTTGGTACAAACATTGAAAATAAAGGTCAACATTGAAGCACCTACACTCCTTTGACATGTTTATGCTGAAACTTGTATTTACACTTTAGTCTCTCCATAAACTGATGCTTATCTTCAAAGGATGTGCTGGTCTACCTCCAGCAAGTTTGAGCTTCTTATTTTCCAGGTCTCATTAATTTATTTTCTTATTCTCCTGTGTATTGTACAAGCTACACATTTCCCAACCCATTTCTCCCTGTTACAGGGGGAATCCAACTGTGCTGTGCACTGTATTGGCTTTACATAGCGCAATTAGCCAATCTTACGAATAATAGTCAATATTCCTGCCAATAAGTGGCTGGTTTGTTAACTCAATCAACTCTCTGACACAGATTAAGACAAACAAACTAGGACTTCACAATCAAGAAAAAAAAAAGACAGGACTGTGGCTAAATGCTGTTTTCCTTAAATTATTGAAATGTTCAAGCTACCTAATTTTCTTGGTTGTGAAAATACAGGATGGATACATCCTTGCTTATATTTTCAGAGCAGTTTGGCAATGTTATAAAAAAAGGAAAAGTGAGGTCAATACAATTGTTACCTATTAATTTTCCTAAATAGAGTGGTAAAGAGCTCTACTTTATAGTATGACTTGGAATTTTAAATGTCAAATTCTAAATATTAATATACAGTATTAATTAACAATTGAAATTAGTGGTTGGCCAAAGCCTTTTTCACTGTGGTCTTGAAGGAAACTCTATTATCCATTATGTACCAGGAAACAAGAAATAGATAATTGCCCTGTTTTATCTTATGCTGACAATGATGCTGTGGCTTCCATTATTAGGCAGTGAAGTATATCAAAAAGAAAATATAAGAAAGTAATGATCCTTAAAAGTTCATATTTACTTTATCCTCAAACCAAAGTTGTATGTAGGTATTTCAATTATTTTCAATCCCAAGTTCATTATTTATTTGCAAGTAGGTAATGAAGGGTTATGAATTAATTGACAGTGAATCATTTAATAAATTAGCTAATAACATATTCTGAAATTTTACAAAGTTTTCACTTTCAGAGCTTTGCGGTTTTTTTATTAGACTATTACAAATGGTCATCCTGTATTTGTTCAAAAAGCAATGGATAAAAATCATTTTAATGTTATTTATGAAAATGGAACTCTGAATGTTTGGAGCACCAATCAAGAAAACATTATGACTGTGTTTGAAACTCTAAGAAAAATATTTTTCATACTACCATATGTTAAATAATGAGGGCAAGCTATACTAAGAGTAATAAAAAACAAGAAGTAAAAGACAAAGCAATCCTACAGGATAGGAACAAAGCATGGAGGACTAAGGAAGGCTGGGGAGGTTTTAGCCCCTCCACTCCAAACTTTATTTCAAGTAAAGACTGAAGAAATGTACTGATTATTAATACCATTATCTAACCAATACTATCTGGCTATTTGGTGAAAAATGTTCCACATATTCTGTAGTTCCTCTCCCCCAGCATGACTTTAGGAAGAAAGGAGACCTGTGGACATCCAATGGGGTGGTGAAGATGAGTTCTAGTATGTATACCTGGGGATTGAACAGGTACATAGCTACCACCCGAAACAGTGGGGGACAGACAGCACTGTTACAATAGCATTCACAAGACCAGACAATTCTCACATTTCACCCACGTTTTGCCAGAGTTCAGCAAGTTCTCAACTATAAGATCCAAACATACCAAAGTTTGATGATCAACTGTGATCCCATAAACCATTCTGATCACTAGTTCCTACACCCACTTCCTGATAAAACGATTATACGCATACCATGGGGGTGATGAAAAATTTGTTTATTCCTCCTCTCCAAAATAGAAAATGGGGCAGGGTGGGGATTGGGAACAAAAATCTTGGTATTCTCACGGGACTGTTATACACATGTACATGTTATTCAAATATGTTGGGGCCAAAAAAAAA
>NC_081575.1:25648057-25659280 GCF_022355385.1 Mustela nigripes | reverse complement strand
CTCCCTTCTCCTCTCTAACTCCCCTTGTCCTCCATGCTATTTGTTATGCTCCACAAAGAAGTGAAACCATATGATAATTGACTCTCTCTGCTTGACTTATTTGAGAATTGTGATCTTGATGGCTGATGGTAGAATACAACTGGCTGCCATCAACCTTTTTGCCTGATCTTTGGGTTACTGAGGGAGTTTCCTAATAGGTATGAACTGGGAAGTGATAGTTATATAGGAGGGAGAGAGTAGGTTTATTTCCCAGCTTGCAATCAAGCTACGAATCTCCTTGTCTTACATCAGGATCTAGGTCTGAATCGTCTTTATATCTCCCAAACACTTAGCCCATAATTTCAGTCACTGCAAGGTTAAAATTTTGTTTATTCATGAGTTTAATTAATTGGAATAATTTAAAGTTTTGGTTGGAATTTAAGTAAGTTTATTTTATTAAAAAACAATTACAATATCTACGGTGTGAGAGAATGTTTTATGATGCCAAATATCTTATTTGATTGAATTCTTCCCGTTCCTACCAGTTGTTTTGGCATTGTGTGGGCACAGCTTGTATCTGAAGCTTTCTGCCTGAAATGTTCATTGATTAATTTCCTCCTTATTACAAATTTTCATTTTCTAGTTTTTCAACATGTTATTTTAGTGAGATGCTAAAGAGAGCTGTTTGTTGGAGAGGTGCCAACATTCAGATATATTACTAAGCCTGCCTTATAAACTTTGCTTATGCTAAGCTATGCATATTTAACTCATTTTATTTTTCCTTCAAAATCTGATTCATTCCATCAATTACATTACTGCTTATCTCCCTGGACTCCCTCCAATTTAACTAGGTCTTTATGGTTCCCCAAACAAAATGCAAGATTCTGGATGAACATCATCCAGAATACAAAAAAGTTATCTGACAAATTCTTTTGTAATGATGTCTTTTCACATGTAGCCTCAAATTACATATAGATTGCACTTGAGACTTCATTAACTGGAAGATGGCTAATGAAGTCACAAGAAGGCAGCTCAATTAGGAAACATACTGATATATTGATATAGATGTGTTTGCTAGTGGATCAAGTGAAATGTCCATCAAAATGAGCAAATTAGTGGAATCTACTAATATAACGTTAGAGTAGATTGAATAAGTGGTGAATTCAGACAGGTTCCTCCCCACCCTACCATGTAGATGCCTTGGGAAAACTAAAAAAATTAGCTTGTCTCAAGGGGAAGACAGTCAGCTGGCATAAACAGGAGAAAAAATGAGAACAGATGTTGAAGAAACTATTAGTATGAGACTATACTAATAAAGATAAATGGTAATCCTAGAAATTAAGGAAATACTCCATAGGTAGTGACTGATAACTCTTTAACAAAGTATCTTAAGCAACTTAATTCTTAGTTAAGGTCATTTAAATAACTTTTTTCAAATGGTTCTTGGGGGAAACATTTTATGTACAATAGAAGACCTGCTAAGAGGGACAGAGGATTAAACACACATGCTTATAAGAAGCAGTTTTCAAAGAGACCTCTTGCAGTGCTTGAAATCAGTGAACGAGTGCAGAGAAACTCCTTCCTGTGTATTAATACTCCGGGTCTACACCAGACCCAACTGAAGAGTGTGATCTGGTGATGATGGGTGAGATGACAACCTGGACTTGATTCGAGTTTGTTTTTGCTTTGGTTTACTCACCAACTGCAAGTAAGCACACAAAGGATACAAATAAAATTAGAATGCAGGCATGTGTACATGGCTCCATGCTGTGTTCCTTGTACTCCACAAAGGCAAGCCTTGATTTGGTAGTATTGTTGGCCTGCAGACAGTGATGAGTCTAACAAGGTGCAAGAACATATTACTATGAGATTGTGGTCTTTTGTACTTTCAGCCTCATTAGTATTTGGAAGCAGCTTATATAAAGCCTAATTCTGTTACTCAGGAAGTCCTATCATGCAGGTTTCATGTCATGCACTCCAATCTCCAAATTCTTGCTAGAGCAGCACTAGGGCAAATTATCTCTTCTGTGTATAGACAATACAGGGCCTAGGTGTTGCCCACGTACACTCCCTTACAGGACTTCTCTGGGCAGGTCTGGCCATAGTCTCCCACGGGGCCTTCTAGTAGTGATCATCAAAAGTCAGTTGCAGGTCAAGGTATAGAGATACAGTATTATCGCTTATAACTTTCCAAAGAAATGATGGAGAAGCCAAAGTAGAGAAGGGATTAAATCTGTTATGGAACATGTTATACTCAGAAGTAGCAGATAAAGAGGAAAGTATCTTGGTTTCATTTGTTTACATTCAATAACATGAATCAAGTAGAGCATTTTCTCAACTACCAATTTACTTGTTTAGAGGAACTCATCTCTGTGTGACCTGTTGAAATTAGCGAGAACATTGGGACATTTCCTGATGAGGTAGTAGTTGAGTTACAGACATTAGGATCAGATCAGTCTGCATTGAAATCACAGCTCCACTACATACTATCTGTTTGATAGTGAGCAATCAAACCTTTACAAGCCTCTGTCTCCTTATTTGTAAAATAGGGATTCTAAAAAAATATCTCAATGTTTTTTTGAGAGTTAAATGAGGTCACATGTATAAAGCACTTACTAGAGACTGCCTGGCATGTAGAACCACTAAGTAATATTATTAAAAGCATGATTAATTATTGAACTCAGCAAAATTTATAAAATTCAGGTACCATCTAGTAAGTAACTTAAGAGAAAAGCTATCTGATTCCAACATCTTTGATTATTTAAAACTCTCCATTAGAATTAAAAAACATTTTACAATTTTCACACGTTTCTTTTCTTCAAAATGGTTCTAAGAAGCTATTATTGAAGTCATGAGTCAATATAAGAACAGTTGACTCCTTTCCTGTTCCTCCAAGCCACACCAAACACTCTCTATTGATTAGCTTTCTTATTATGCTCTCAGTCCCTTTTACTTCAGATAACAGACTCTATTTCATGATTTTTTATTTAAGTGCTCTGAGTGCATTCACTTGCATTTTCTCCTATACTAAATGATTTGGGGGTATACATGCATTTCTAAAGTATTTATTGCAGTAACACCTTGGGACTTTAACATTTGAGCAAAGGATATGAAGAAAAACCATTTTCATGAATACAACATTAGTGCTTTGTATTTAGGAAGCACCTTTCATCTGCATCTCTCAAAGACCTTCACAAATATTATCTGATGCTTTATTCACTTATCTGATGCTTTATTCACTGGGCAAAGCTGCAAGCAAAACTGGCTTTCAAAGAATTCCCTCAAAGTATATAAAATCCCATGAGGGAAGGAGTGCAGATAGCTGGATAAAGTGTCAGGAATATTCAGAGACATTTTAAAATAGCATATAGCAAAATGCCACAGAACAAACTATGTCTGCTACTTAGAAGTATGGTGTTCCATAGGCATAGCTTTCATATTAAATAAATACACAGGAACTTTGTCATATTGGCACCAGGATCAACATCCACATTATAAGCTAATGATATTTGAGCAATTATGTAACTATGTGTCACCCTAATTTGTGGTAGATGACTTGCCTTATACTATATCCAAATATATTTATTTTAAAGCTTTGCATATTAATGATACTCTAGTATAGTACATGTAAAGAGCATGGACATCAGACCAAGGCTGTATGCTAAGTACTTAGCAGATTGCTTGGTAGACATTATAAACTTGGTTAATTTTAGTTACCAATATACTCATAACCATAATTGTTCTCATGAATTTAGATTAGAAGACAGCTGTTTTTCAAAGAATTCAGTGTTGCTGCTGCTCCTACAGTATCCCCCCCTTACTCATGGAGGATACACTCCAAGACCCCCAGTGGATGCCTGAAACCAGGGGTAGTACTGAACCATACATGCCTATGATAAAGCTTAGGTTATAAGTTAGATACAGTAAGAGATTAACAATAATAACTAACAATAAAATAGAGCAATTAAAACAGCATACTATAATAAAAATTATGGGAATGTAATCTCTCCCTCAAAATATCTTATTGTACTATACTCACCCTTCATCGTGTGATGATATGAGCTGATAAAATGCCTGTGCGATGAGAGGAAGTCAGGTGAGTGATGTGGACTTTGTGACGTAGCGTTAGACTACTATTGACCTCCTGACAATATGTCAGAAAGAAGATCATCTGCTTTTGGAGTGTGATTGACAAGGCTTGCTAAAACTGCAGAAAGCAAAACTGCGGAAAAGAAGGAACTACTATAGTTCTTTATCTATATCTTGTTAAGATATGTACCTGTGTATGTCTTATTAAGATATGTACCTGTGAAATAAGATGAAAGGAAAAATACATCCCTTTTCTCTTTTAGGAGCAGCAGCTCAAGATGGGGAAAGGCATGGCTACTCAGATGTTAAGACCTCTTCTGACCTTCCTGAAATCATTTACATAATGTCTTGTCACAGAGACTATAGCTATGGATTTGTCATTAAAACAGACCATACCAGATTAGGGGCTTTTCATAATCCAAAAGACATAACTGACTTAGAAGAGTTTTAATCAATTGTGTTGGTGCCATGAAAACAAAACATTAGCCTAAACACATTCATTGTGAAGATATTATCAGCTTTATGTACTGCTTCTTTGTGTTATTATTCTTGTACCTCTCTATTCTATCTTCCTGCTCACATAATTAGTATGCTATGACACTGGACTATCTAAAAATTGTTAAGAAAATGGGATTTTGAAAATATTCTAAGGAGATAAATTTTTTCTATTTTTTTAAAGAAAATTTGATGTTTTAAGGTCATACATTGTACACATTTTAGAGACAGAGAAGTGAAGAATTTAGCCCTAGGCATTAGGTCCTGTGGCATTGAACTGACTCTGTTTACTGTCACTCAGCCATCTTTCCCGGGATTCAAAGCAAACCCTATTGACAGTACTTCTATCACACTTGCCATTCCTATTTATTGTAAACATTGAAGATAAAATTCTGGGACTGAATTAGCTATGTAACAACTTACAATAAAATCCATGTAATGGGTTACTTTATTTGTAGATGCAATTCAATATGCTCATGCATGCATCATTAAATGTTTCCTTCTAATTCTCAGTAGCAAATATCCTCATTTCAGTAGTACTTATATAATTTATGTGATACTTATTAATAGTCTTTAACTTATTTAGTATAACATTTTATCCCAAGTTGATCCTGAAAATATCAGAAGAGATTGCTTAATGGGCTTTCTTTAAAAACAAAACTGAACGATTTATTTACATTATTTTTCTATCTGCACATTAAAACCTTACCATATTGCCAGAACAAACAATCCTAAAATTTATATGGAACCAGAAGAGACCCTGAATTGCTAAGGAAATGTTGAAAAAGAGAAGCGAAGCTGGGGTCATCACTTTGCCTGATTTCAAGCTTTATTACAAAGCTGTGATCACCAAGACAGCATGGTACTGGCACAAAAACAGACACATAGACCAGTGGAACAGAGTAGAAAGTCCATATATGGACCTGCAACTCTATGGTCAAATAATCTTCGACAAAGCAGGAAAAAAAAATAGTCTCTTCAATAAATGGTGCTGGGAAAATTGGACAGTTATGTATAGAAAAATGAACCTTGACCATTCCCTTATGCTATATACAAAGATAAACTCAAAATGAATAAAAGACCTCAACATGAGGCAGGAATCTATCAAAATCCTAGAGGAGAACATAGGCAGTAACCTCTTTGACACTGGTCACAGCAACTTCTTTCAAGACATGTCTCCAAAGGCAAAGGAAACAAAAGCGAAAATGAACTGGGACTTCATCAAGATCAAAAGCTTCTGTTTCATTTATTCTTCTCCTACCCACTTAAGCCCCCATGTTGCATCACCACTTCCTCATATCAGGGAGATCATATGATAGTTGTCTTTGAAACAAGATGGGATTGGGAGGGAGACAAACCATAAGTGACTCTTAATCTCACAAAACAAACGGAGGGTGGCGGGGGGGGGGGGGTTGGGGGGAGGGGGGTGGGATTATGGACATTGGGGAGGGTATGTGCTTTGGTGAGTGCTGTGAAGTGTGTAAACCTGGTGATTCACAGACCTGTACCCCTGGGGATAAAAATATATGTTTATAAAAAATAAAAAATTAATTAAAAAAAAAAAAGCTTCTGCACAGCAAAGGAAACAGTCAACAAAACAAGGAGGCAACCCATGGAATGGGAGAAGATATTTGCAAATGACAATACAAAGGGCTGATAACCAAGATCTATAATGAACTCCTCAAACTCAACACACACAAAACAATCATATCAAAAAAAGGGCAGAAGATATGGACAGACACTTCTCCAATAAAGACATACAAATGGCTAACAGACACTTGATAAAAATGTTTATCATCATTAGCCATCAGGGAGATTCAAATCAAAACCACATTGAGATAGCACCTTATGCCAGTTAGAATGGCCAAAATCAACAAGACAGTAAACAACAAGTGTTGGAGAGGATGTGGAGAAAGGGGAACCCTCTTACACTATTGGTGGGGATGCAAGTTGGTGCAGCCACTTTGGAGAACAGTGTGGAGATTCCTTAAGCAATTAAAAATAGATCTACCATACGACTCCAATTGCACTCCTGGGTATTTACCCAAAGATACAAATGTAGTGAAAAGAAAGGCCATATGTACCCCACGTTCATAGCAGCAATGGCTGCAATCACCAAACTGTGGGAAGAGCCAAGATGCCCTTCAACAGACGAATGGGTAAAGAAAATATGGTCCATATATGCAATGGAGTATTATGCCTCCATCAGAAAGGATGAATACCAACTTTTGAATCAACATGTATGGGACTGGAAGAGATTATGCTGAGTGAAATAAGTCAAGCAGAGAGAGTTAATTATCATATGGTTTCGCTTATTTGTGGAGCATAAGGAAGAACATGGAGGACACTAGGAGAAGGAAAGAAAAAGTGAATTGGGGGAAAGTGGAGGGGGAGACGAACCATGAGAGACTGTGGACTCTGAGAAACAAACTGAGGGTTTTGGAAGGGAGAGGTTTGGGGGGGATGGGTGAGCCTAGGGGTGGGTATTAAGGAGGGCATGTATTGTATGGAGCACTGGGTGTGGTGCATAAACAATGAATCTTGGAACACCGAAAAAATAAAATAAAAACTAAAAAACCCCTTACCATATTTACTAATGAAACACTATGGCTATAAAATAAATTCTCATTTTATATAATTTGCATTCATGATGACCATCTATCTATTCACAGAAACTATCAAACTAGTTTCAAATAAATATTATTAAAATAACATGGATATCCTGAAACTATGAGTCATGGATGAGGGTTTTCCGTTTCTGAAGACATGCTAAAGTTCCAGCAATGGATAATGATGAGGTTATGGTAGTCCAAGTAGCTACTACAAGTGTCCCTCAATAAAACAGCTCTAATGGTTGGTCTATTATACAAATCCACAGTGTAATACTTCATGGATATGCCAAAATCTGAAGTCTAAAAACCCTAGGGGTATTAGATCTCTTTTCTTTTAAAGAAAATTAAATATTATTTTATATTTTATGGACTTTTGTGACTTGTTTTGCACCAATTACTATATTCTTCATAATACATTCTAATCTAATTTATACAGCACCTCCATTTGAAAGACCTGAAAAATGTAAAAACAAACAAACAAAAAAACAAACCCCTAATGATCTAAACATTGCAAGAGAGGTTTGTTTATATAGGAATCTAATGAATATAAGTGTCTATCTGAACAACAGTGATTTTCTAAAATGACTTTTTAGGGGTGCCTGGGTGGCTCAGTCATTAAGTGTCTGCCTTTGGTTCAGATCATGATCCTGGGGTCTTTGGGATCGAGCCCTGCATCGGTCGGGCTCCCTACTCAGTGGGAAGCCTGCTTCTTCCTCTCCCACTCTTCTGCTTGAATTCTCTCTCTCTCTCTTTCTCTCTCTCTCTCTGTGAAATAAATAAAATCTTTAAGAAAATGACTTTTTAAATGATTACTCATTATGTGCAGCAAAAGAAACAATGCACAGAGTGAAAAAGCAAACTACAGAATGGGAGAAAATATTTTCAAACAATATATCTAATAAGAGGTTACTATCAGGAATAAAGAAATCTTAAAACTCAACAATAACAAAAGATAACCTGTTTAAAAAAATAGGCAAAGGACTTGAGGAGACATTTCTTCCAAGAAGATATATAAATGACCAACAAGCATATTGAAAAGATGCATCAACATCCTCATGAAAATGCAAATCAAAACCACAATGACATATTCTTGACACACATTAGGATGGCCACTATCACAAAACAACAACAACAACAAAAAGAAAAACAACCAGAAAATAAGATTTGGAGAGGATACAGAGAAACTGGAAATTTGTGCATCACTGGTAGAAATGTAAAATGTTACAGATCCTATGGAAAATAAGTATAAATGTTCTTCAAAGACATTAGAAAACAGAATTACCATATATCTGGCAATCCCACTTCTGACTATACATTCAAAGTAACTGAAAACAGGACCTTGAAAATATATTTGCACATCCATGTTCATGGAAGCATTGGTCACACTAGCCAAAGTTGGAAGCAATGTCAATGTCCATTGATGGATGAATTGAAAAGGAAAACATTGTATATACATACTATGGAACATTATTCAGCCTTAATAAATAATAAAATCCTGTCATACAATGCAACATGGATTGAACCTTGAGGATATTACATATGAAATAAGCCAGTCACAAAAATACCATGTAGTTCTACTTATGTGAGGTATGTAATGAAACTTTTAGGAGGAAAATGGTCAGGGGCTGAGGGAAGGAGAAATTGGGGAGCTGCTATTCAATGGGAATAGTTTTGGTTTCCCAAGATGAAAAAGTTCTAGAGAGCCCTTGCACAACAGTATGTATATAAGTAACAGTGTTCCACTATACACTTAAAAATGGTTACAATGGCAAATTTTGTTATTTGTTCTTTTGGCCACAGTAGGAAAGTCATGCCATTCCTTCACTAATTGCTGCTTTATTTTACTTCAGTCATACAGTGATTGATAGTGTGATAATGTAGGTTAGTGACATCAAAGTGTAGCCAAATCCAAGCATTATGAAGAGGGTGGGCCAATTAGATGATTACATGATTATCATCGTGAATCTTGCTGGTAGCAAAAAGAAATATGATGTTCTTGGTCATTTATGCTTTAATGGGTAAGCACAGTTTTAATGCACTGAATTCTGTTAACAGATATAGCTCATTCTTTAATTTACATATTAAAACGAGAAAAGTGATTGCATTTGGAAATTTGGGACTTTATCAAATGATGATAAAAGAAAAACAATTACTTACTACTCACCAAAATCTGGAGGTAATAAAATGATACATAGGCAAGAGTCTTTATAAGGCCAGGCTGTCATAACAGAATGCCATCGACTGAGGGGCTAAAACAACAAAAAAATTTTTTTCTCATGGGTCTAGAGGTGAGAAGCCCCAGATTAAGGTGCCAGCATGGTTGGTTTCTGGTGAAGGCTTTCTTCCTCACTTGGAATTGTCTGCCTTCTCATTGAATCCTCACGTGACAGGGAGAGAGTGAAGGAGCAGGCTCTCTGATGTCTCTTCTTATAAGGGTACTAATCCCATCATGAGGGCTCTGTCTTTATGGCCTCATCTAAACCTAATTATCTCCCAAAGGCCCATCTCCAAATCCCATCATATTGAGGGTTAGGGCTTCAACAATATGAATTTGGAGAAGACACAGTTCAGTACCCAGCCCCAACCTATGCTTCAGTTGATCAGATACTGTATTACCAGTAAATAAGTATTTTCTAAGACCTGTGTTTTACAAACTGGTTTATTTTCTATCATAGTTTACAGTCCATATTATGTATCATACTTTCTCTCACATAGATGATTTTAAACTTTTTTCTCACTATACTTTACAAACCACACTAAATGCAACAATTTATGAACTAGCATATTTAACAATTATTTTCTCATTTGGAATTAAAATATCTAAACACTGGTATAATTAATCTAGAGCAGATCAGGTCTCAGACATTCTAAGTAAATGGTTTTCTACTGTAATTACTCTCAGTTCTCAGACAGAGAGTTGCAAATATCATTCTGTAAATACACCATTCCCATTATAAGATGTAGTAAGTTATTGTGAGGATATAGTTGCTAGTGCAATCCATAAATACAATGGAATTTAAGACAAGGAATATGAAGTGTGGAAAATTTGTTATTTGCCCATGATCACATGGTTTCCAAGGGTAGCACTTGTGATGAGGATGCCTTTACTTGCTATCATAACAACTTTGTACCTTTACACCAAATGGTCAGCATCATGTCTTTCAGAAAATAAACTATAGTGTGGACTAAGAAGAGCAAAAATACATTTGTGCGAATTCTTTATTGACTAACCTCATTGCAAAGATTGCAGACATCGATCTGCCATTCAATTCTCTCTCCCCCTCCGCAAACATATGTATTAACCTGAAAACTCGCAAGAAATAGTGGTGGTCATCAGAGAAAAAGGTCATACAACTGACACGGGGGTAAGGTTAAGCACATACATATAAACACAACTGACTGAGCAGGGAATAGTGAATGGTGGCAGAGTTAAAAAAGATAAGAGACTAGTCAGTAAGATTTCACCGAAAAGTTGACTGATACATGGGTATGGGAAAAGGCCCAACTGAAAGAGATCAGTTTGTTGACGGCTTAGTGAACTGTGTATGGGAATGGCAAGGTGGCAGAGGCAAACAATGAAATAAGAGATAGGACAGGAAACAAAAGGCATGCTAATGCTAAGGTACTACCTTCCCAACCCCAAACTGGTTATTCTCTAAACAAGTGTGTATTGAGTACTTTTTTGTTTTGTTCTCAAGAAAAATGGTGAAAGTGAATATCCTTGCCCTCAAAAGATCAGTAGGGTGGGTTGGGGGCCAGCACATGGGGGACAGACATGTATACAATTAAAGCACATTACCTGACCCTAGTTTTAGTTACATTTTTCAGGTGCCAAGCCCATTTAGTTTTAGAAATACTTTCTTAGTGTATCAAATTATTTTCTACCATGAATCTATTATAATATTTTATACTGAACTAGCAGTACCTTGTTTTCCCACCTTATAAATATTTTTTTTTAATTTTTTATTTTTTATAAACATATATTTTTATCCCCAGGGGTACAGGTCTGTGAATCACCAGGTTTACACACTTCACAGCACTCACCAAA
>NC_081575.1:25629470-25643057 GCF_022355385.1 Mustela nigripes | reverse complement strand
TCTAGCTGATCTCCGGCTAGCTGAAGCAGTCTCAGCTTGCTACTTCTCCGCCATCTTGACTCCTCCCCCCCACCTTATAAATATTTTTAATCTAAGATTCTGGAAAGAAGTTCAATAAAACAAAATTACATGTTAAATCTTTAGATTGCATAAAAAAGCTTAATTTCATTATCACACACACACACACACACACACCTTCCAAAAGCTTAGAGTCGGTTGAAAAAAATAATGAGACATGAAGTTCTGTTTCCCTAGAAGACTGCCTGCTATTCTCAGTAGAACTGCCACTACTAACTGCCGCATCATTAATGCACATATAATCATTCCACAAATATTCCAGGTTTTATGTGAACACATATCTTTATAGAGTCATTTCTATGTGTGGTTTACAATATGATCACTGCTATGACAATAGTTGGCTCACATAAAAGGCACAGAGAGATCTCTTGGGTTTGGAATTGGTTTGGAATATTCTTGGATGTGGCCTTCTCTTTCCGGAGAGCATTCAAAAGAAGCAAGAAGATACCCTTTTATCCCGGATCTGACTGAGGATTTGTTGAATCTTTCTGTAATTATGTCACCTTGGATTAGTTAGCTTCTATTTCCTGGAGAATTGGTAAGAAAAAAAAAAGTCTTTTGCTGGCGTATCTCGACTACTTAACATGTAACTGTTATTTGCAGAGTTTGGTTAGGCTTTGACCCAACATTTATCAAGGAATTTATGTTTTAAGCCCTTATTCATGTTACTTTATCAAAAGCAATCAAATTTTATCAGTGATTCCTTGTTTGCTCTTCTGCCTTCTATTAAGACTCTGAGATCCTCAAGACAGTATTTTCCAATGACAAATATGGTCTGCCACCCTGGAGAGGAGAGCATAGCTAGGTACAAATGGGAAATGAACATAGTCAGATGAATATGAGGGTGGCCTTTAAACCCAGGACTAGTTATTTCAATTTGAGAACCGTTGAGGTATCTCTTGCTGCTGCTGTAGGGCAGATTGAGGAGTAAGGGACCTGAGAAAAGATGAAGAGGGCAAGAAAGCTAACAAGAGGGGTTGGGTTGTTATTTGGTTAGAAATGATGCAAGCACTTGGTGACAGAGGCACCTGCTTCTGGAACCTTTATGTCTGTGCTTCTTTGTCTTGTCCCTCAATTAAATGATGGATTCTAAAGACAGTAAATTTCTCATGTTATCAATCCATGCGATGCCTAATGCCATGCCTCGCTAGATAATCTTGCCAATGTAGTGACAAATGTGTTCCAGTTTCTGCAAAATAAACCAAAGCAAAGGCCACTGGAAGATATTTCAGAAGTATGCTTTGTTTGAACTGTTTCTGCAATTGGAAAATTAATTATATGTAAGTATAATCCATACATAATATCGGTATCATGATTGTTATATAACATTCTGTGTTAAATCTTATTATGTAATATATGATATTGTATATTATTGTAATACACTTAATATGTATGTATATGTTGATTAAATTAGAGTTCAATTTCAAGGTTTAAAACTATGCATTTGGGAGGTTAAAAGGCCATGATTTTGCCCTAGTCTACCTTTCTATATTTCCTTTTCTCCAGTCAAATTGCAATGTTGACTATTCAAAAGAGACAACTGGTGCTTTCCATCACTGACTTTTTATTTTCATACTTGACTTTCCACTCTGAATGTCCTTTCATCCCATACTCTGTCTACATCCCACTGTTCCTCTGAGGCCCAATACCAATGCTATTCCTTTCATTAAGCATTCCTTGAAATCTAAATAAAGAAGCAATATTTTTCTCTTCGACCTCCTACAGCACCATATTCCTCTTATGCTCTTGGCACCTCCTAAGATATATGAAGCTAGGTGGTGGCAGGAAGAGAAGCAGATGGTCACAGAAAATAGCAGACATGAGGCCAGTCCCTATGTCATATGAGCAGCAGAATCCCAGGCTGAAGATTCACAAGCTTGTATGGCTGAGGCTTCTAGAGCTGGATTCATTTTTCAATCTTTGGATATGCATATTCATGATAAATCCTCGTCACCTGAGCTAGTTAGTCTGAGTAAGTCGCTGTTTCACGCAACCAAAATGGCTTAACATTGTGCCTCATATCTAAATACTTGTTTTACTTTGCCTAACAGAGCAGAAATTCTTTGAAAGGCAGTGCCCACAGCTTCTTCTTTTTCATGACTTTATAACATCTGCAGAGTGGCACACAGTCAGTGCTCAATAAATGCTAGCTGGAAGAATGGAGTAAAGTGGGCAACTGATCATCAAATTATATTAAATCTCAGGTCATTTTTGGTGAGGCAAGAACTGAACACAGGCAGTTCATAATAATATTTTACTAAACATTGCTTTTTCAAATGAATGGCT
This sequence comes from Mustela nigripes, assembly GCF_022355385.1. Taxonomy (NCBI): domain Eukaryota; kingdom Metazoa; phylum Chordata; class Mammalia; order Carnivora; family Mustelidae; genus Mustela; species Mustela nigripes. The sequence continues at coordinate 25,640,693 of NC_081575.1, read as the reverse complement.
TGCCTGTCTCCCTCTTCACTGTTATAGATTTCTTCCTATTAGAGCTCTGCAAATGTGTTTATGACATATCTTTGCCAAAGGCTAACTTTTACAGGGGAACCAGGTTTCATAAAAGATGGGTCATATAAGCAAATTACACAATATGAAGCCATGCATTCCTCCCATTATTTTAACAAGCTTCTTCTTAGTTTAAAGGGTGGTGATCTGTATCAGGTTCTCTTCTGAGAAGCCAAAAATGTAAACCATACTTGAACTAGTGTCACTGCTGTCTCTTATTCAGAACTGGAAACACTTTGTCAACCTTATTTTCTGATATATCTGGTGTGTCTAGATACCCCCAAGGAAATTATTTTCCAGGGATGCATTTGAAAAATTAAAAGGTTCACCAAAGTCACACGAAATACAAAACAATGAAGTACAGTTTCATTTTATGGATATCACTTTTTTATACATATATAGTGTTTTATGGTTTTGCAAAGCTCATTGAAATATCTCATTTGCTCCTTGTAACAGGAGTTTGCAAGATAGACAGAGAAGGCATCATCCTCACTTTGTATATCAAAAAGTGGAGAAGTCAAGAGACTTTACTAAGATCACAGGGATTGTAAGTGGTGAAGAGAAACTAGAAAAAGAACCCAAGTCTTTGAACTGTTCTATTTATAACCATGTTTTCCAAACTTCTGCCTGTGACTAAATGCTGGGTCATGAAACTGATTTTGACTAGCGTCTAAAAAATGAAATAGAATAGAATATATCACAGAGCATCAGCTCTATGATTTCACTTTTCAGTGAAGTTAAGAATTTATTTAGTAAAGGTAAGAACTATTTCACGAAATTTTTGTTTCAGTTTTGTCTATTATGATGTGAAATATATTTCTGTGTGATATGGTGAGATAAATAAATGGGAAGTCATTGATCTACATACCATGTTGCCTACTAAATTATTAAGTTGTTCAAAAGTAATTTATAATGACCAAATCTCCATGTTATTGGTTTTAACATTAAAATAACTGGGATAGTAAAAATTTATTTTCTGACCATCCTTGAGTTAGTTATGAATTATGTAGTGTAATTTCATTGTTTGACCTCTTTTAAGAGTTCTACTTAAATATTATATTTAAAAATTTAGGGTTTCTGTATAGGCATAATACTGGTTTTATTCCTGCTTTTATGGGGGAAAATGCTAATCATGCTTTATAAATAAATCATCTTAGAAAATCTTTACCTGACTTAAATATATCAGGGGAATGTAGAAAACATTGACTACAGATAGCACCTTGAAAGCTAAGCATTGGATTTTTATCTAAAAAGAACATTTGATATCTCTGGAATTTATTAACAACTTATTTAATTTATATATTATCAATATGTAACCCAAAACAGTGAATCCCACAACTGTTCTCTTAATTACAATTAATGCAGTGGTTGCTCACTGCCAATAAGATGCTCACTGCTACAAAATATTTAAAAAAATTCTTAGTGGGGCATATAAATGGTGGAAGTTTTATCTCCCTTCCCTCCACTTCACATAGGCCATGCACTTCCATGTCTCTAAGGCATTGTACATGCTTTTTGCTTAGATGTCATTGCTTCCTTCCTTCCTCGGTGAAGCTGGTTCTTAAAGGATGAACATGTCTTCTAGGCAAACACAAATCTTCTAGGCAAAGTTATCTTTTCTGTGATGGCTTTATCCATTTCCTTTTTCTGTGTTCTCATATGCTTTATTACAGTTATCAGAGATCTCACAGCACTATAATTATTTCTTTGTGTAAGCTTCCTTACCTAGGCAATGAGGTCCTTGAGACTGAAGTCTCTATCTTACTCATCTTTGCACCCATGGTGTCCAACACAATGCCTAGGTAATAAAGGTGCTCAATTCCTTGCAAAATATGTGAGACATATTTTTTAGTATGAATGGACATTGACAAACTGCAAAATATACATAAAGCAATTCACATGAGGTCACAAGAATTTCTATGTATGTATGTGATGTATCTACTCTTTTTCACACTGAAAGCTCATTTTAAAGAAATGTGTGAATATTAAAAGATTGCTTTAGGAATAGAAAATTATCTTTATATTTATTATTCTGTGGTCCATATATTAACAAAAGAGCTGGTTGATTTGGTCTGTTTAAGCCAACACTTAATCAAATTGCTGACATCATTTTATCTGATTACATGCATGATACAGAACAAGGCACTTTTATTTTCCCACAGGCTGAGATGATGGTTTAGAGATACAGCCTACATGTTAGAATTTTCCCTCCATATTTTAGTCATTGCTGTATTAAGATAAAAAGAAGATAAGGAAGTTTTTACTGGTCGTTGGGTCATTTTAATATTTTGTGATATGGTGCCATTAAAGTTTCATTTATATTCCTATAGGCTTTTCTCCTCACTGTTTCAGCTAATAGAATTTGAAGTCCCAATGTGCCTATATCACTCCTTTGAGAGATTTTTTTTTTAAATTGTTGTTCTGAAAACCCATCACTAACTTCCTCAACAGATAAAACAGAGGAACCACAGCTGGAGAAGTATGAACATCAATTTACCCTTCATAGCACATAAAATTATACTATGATTGTAGAGGAAGGCAATATTTAATTGACAGAAATTCTAATACATAAATGTATTAGGACACCATCTGTTTGAGTGCTCTACTGTTTATATCTATGCTACAAAATATTTAAAAAAATATATGGTAGGCTAAGGAGTCCTAACTCACATTGAATCTGGGAGAGAAGTATTTTTTATTTTCTCTATTTGAATTCTTCACAAAGTTCCCCCTTGTATTACAGTTGACTATTTACATGTTTAACCTTCAGTTAAAAAGGAAGCTTAGGACGGTATCCAAATCTTACTTATCTCCAGATTCGCAGAGTGGACAACATTTGGATGACACATAAGAAGTGTTCTGCAAATGTTTACTGGGAAAAGAAATGAATATATCATTAAAAGCCTGATGTTTTGAACATTTCCCAGAGGAGCCACTTGATGTTTTCTCCTGTGTTATAATTCCACAAAGACAAAAACCTCACTTCTTTCTTTGCTTTTGAAAAAACATGGCAGTAAGGCCAAAGGGTGAAGTTGAATTACTCTTAAAATACAAGACAGTTTTTCATGGCATTCTAAACCTTTGGTCTCCATGTGTGAAACATTAAACCAAAAGTAAAAAGTTCAGGAAAATATATGAATTTGTATCTTCAACTAAAGATCAAGCTGCTGGACAGTAGGAAACATCATGGTGATTAATCCAGTCACGTGTCCACTATTACACACTTAGAGCCTCAAGAGTCTAAATGTTAGCCATTGTTTTCAGGTTGCCCGTGGAGATAACAACTGGCTTCCCTGTCTTTTCATTTAAACTTTAGGGTAACTGAGGACTCATTGTTGTTTTATATTTTGAGATGTTAGCAGGTCATATTGTATATTTTTCTTTTTCTTTTTTTCAGAACCTTATCTTCAGGGTTCTTAAAATGTCTTTTAAATAACTTTTTTTTTTATAATATTAGAAATTATACTTACATGAAATAAAACCATGACAATAACAAATATGAGGAAGTATTCAGCAAAACATACTTTGTCATCTGATTCTAACCAACAAAATATTTTTAATGACTGCACATCTATTAAAAGAATCCTCAAGATGCTGTAATTATTATTCATTTTCTAGAATTGTTTCACCATGAAGCTTTATGCTTCTATGGGGACTTTAATGTTTATGTTTTGTGACGGCTGCATTGACTATTAAAAAGCAATTTGGCTGACATTTTAGGTCTTTTGTTGCCAGTTTTAATTGGATTGTTCATCAAGCATCAACTCCCCCGTTAACTGCAAAAATTTCAGGCCAACGTCAGTTTACAGTAATGACTATTTAATGATTTTATCCTGTCAGTATGCAAGCTTCGTATAGATATATGCATGATTAGTTTCATATCAAGACCTGTAATTAAATAATTGAAGCTTAAACAGAATGGATATCAAACATGAACACATATTTAATAAAGACTCAGAAGCTTATCAAAATACTGATTAGCAAATAAAGTTAGTTTTAAGTTCATCTGTTAGTACATTTATAATATCATTAAAAATATTTGTATAAGGTTTTTGTCCAAAGCTAAAAGAAATTCTCTTTAGTACAGCAGTAAATACAGGTTTTCAAAAGGTAATTTATACCTAATGTGCACCTAACTGCCTGAGTAAGAAAACCCATTTTAACTATTATTTTATTTGGAGAAAACAATTAGCCAAAACTGAAAACCCTACAGTAGCAATAAATACTCTAATCAATCAGATAAAATTCTAATCCTTAAGAAGCTGACTTAATTGAATCACTATATTGTAGACTTGAAACTAATATAACACTGTATGCTAACTATACTAGAATTAAAACAAAACGTTGACCTCTATATGCCCCTACTATGTGGTCACCCAGTTTATGTCATGGAATGTTAGTACAAGAAAGGGCCTTGGTGACCATCTATTTTAACTTCCTTATTTTACAATATTGAAGTCCACGTGAGGTAAGGGATTTGCTTAAGGTCATATAGCTAGTTAACAGTAGACTCAAGAAAAAAATCTAGATCCACCACGTAAACTTATAGTATTCTTGGGGAATCAGAGGGTAAAACAGTCTTTTATGTATTGGTAAATTCCTTTTCTCTGTATTCCATTAAATTTAAATTTTAAAACTAAAAATGAGCCAGGAAAAATAAAATAAGATGAAAATAGAGAGGGAGGCAAACCCTAAGAGACACTGAACTCTAGGAAATGAACTGAAGGTTGCTCCTTCAGTAATTGGGTGATGGGCATTAAGGAGGGCACTGGGTGTTTTATGCAACTGATGAATTCGACCTCTGAAAATAATAATACACTATATGCTAACTAAATTGAATTTAAATAAAAATTTAAAAAACCCAAAACTGTATATAGAGATACACACTGAGAAGCTTCATTTTCTTTTCCTTCCCCCTTCACCCCATTCCTCATCCAACCCTTTGAAGTTGGTCCTTTTTAAACTAGTTTCTTATTCATCTTTCCAGTATTCTTCTTGCCAATATACAGCATATGAATATATACTATTATTTGTCCCTTTCCATATGCAAAATATAGTATACCACATACATATTTTTACATCTTGATTTTTTTCACTTAAAAATACATCTTATGATTGCTTCACATCACACAGCACAGAAATCTTCCTCATCATTTTTTCTTTTAAGCTACATAGTACTCCCTTGCACGGATACTATAATTTAGTCAATGTGTTTGGTAAATATTAACAACTACTTGAAAATGTTTTAGATGCTAAAAGTTATTTCGCTTTATCTATAAGAATATTTATCTGTATAATGGAAATGTAGAAAGTGTAGATGTTAAGGTAAAGGCTAAACTCCAGTGTAGTGTGCATAGTACTGAAGAACAACTAAAAAAAACCCTTACGTTCTCTTCAATTTAAAGCTCATTGTATAATTAAGATGTTTTCCAGGATTTACTGGTATGGGTAAGTAAAAATATATGTTGTAATAAAAATGGTCATAAGACAGCACATAGAAATTTTTATTTTTATGCTATGTCTGGTAAGCATAACATTTCAAAATCCTTCCACCTTCAGTCTTAATAGATCACACTACTTGCCTCCTTCTCATGGTAGTCCACATGGGCCTTGCATTTTAAAATAGTTGCATTTCCCATTGGAATGGAAGGCTTGCCTGTGTTGCTATAGCATAGTGAAAGACAATATGGAGACAAGCCAATTAAGGTAGGAGCAGATTTCTTATTAAATGACAGGTCCTAGATTCCCATTTCATGAAACATGTACTCCTGCCACATGCCAAATTCCCATTAATTTCAAGAAGGAATTATGCACAGAAGAAATATGTAGGCTGAAGAGGGCAGGATAAATTAGTCCAGAGCAATCCTTAAATGTCAGTTTAAAATGCAGTGAATGTTTTCAATTATGTGTAGTCATGTTGTTTGGATTGAATATTATCCACTCATCCCCTGTCTCTGACCACATCTTCAAAATGAATGGGGCAAAAATTGCTTGAAATAGAGAAGAGACATGAACAGCTCGATTTGGAATTGTAAGTGAAAACGGAACCCAAAGGTGTGAGTCATGAAAATGTAATGATTCCTCAAAGGAAACAGCTTAAGAGAAGGACACTGTGCTTTCCTTCAGAATATAAAATATTTACATCTAAGACAATGACTAGAGATATTTTTAAACTCTATTAATTCAGCCTAATTCAGAAAGTCAAGTTTTATTAATTGTAAAGTACAAATCATACTTAAAATATAAGCGTGTGATAATTACTCTCAAGTGCACTGCATGAATGTTACTACTACTCATGTCTTAGAGAAGCCCTTATGGTCACCAACTTAAAAACAATAAAAATGCTAATTGTATTCCTCTTGCTTTTAACATGTATAAAATAGTTTGTGCTCTTCAGCAGGTGAAACAAACCTTCTACAATCTTCATAGTACCCTTTCGATGGGATATCTCAGGGTAGGTTTCAGCTTAGCTCTATCAACATGAAAATAAGTTTTGAATTATGAGACTTTGTTATATTAACTCACAAATTGTTCCTTAAATGGTATACAAAATGTAAACATTTTTAAAAAGAAATCTCTAACTTAGAATAGCTACTTGGTAGATAGCCATTAGAAATCTCCTCTACAGAAGTCCTAAAAGAATATTACAATGTATTGTAAAAAACATTTTTATCAAAAAGTTAATGTTGGAAAGCTTGATACATGTCAATTACATAAAAATGAGCCTACTTTTATTTTTGTGAATTATATGGACATAAGTTTACATAAACTGTTGCCACTAGATGGGACCTTGGATCTGTGATAATAATCTAGCAGCTGACTGCCTTTCATCCAGTTTTACAGGACTCAGAAATATACTTTCTCAAGAAAAGTAACTCTTGGGATGCCTGGGTGGCTCAGTCATTTAAATGTGGACTCTTCATTTCAACTCAGGTCATTGTGGGATCAAGCCCCCATGTCTGGCTCTGAGTCTGCTTGAGATTTTCTCTCTCCCTCTCCCTCTGCCTCCCTGCCATACCCCTCTAAAAATAAAAAAGAAAAGTAACTCTTTATTTACAAAATAAAACTTCATAACATACACAACTAACCAGCTGGGTCACAGCAGTTTATTTCTTCTCTTTTTCTTAGGAGATGATAGAAAACAGGTAACATTTAGAGCAATTTCCTTGAAACAATGACTTATGCTTAAAAACAAAAACAAAAACAAAACAAACAACGTGACTTTCTAGTACTCCTTAGAAAAGGCATCTGCTCTCTTCCAGTGACACAATGGTAAGCTTGGTCAAAACGTTTTCCAGCATCAATGCCTAGCATATCTGTGATCTCTTGTAGCTTCCCTGGAAGCACTATAGTTTTCTCTGAAGTCAGTGATATCAAGATTTTTTTTTCTAATATCATGATTTCTTAAACTATAAAGAAAAGGTATATTGATGGCCAGCAAAGTTTGATGCTTGAAAATCAAACTACAGAGGAACAGTATAGAGTAGGAGCTAAGAATTCAGCTTCTGGAAATAATAATAGACTAGAAAACCTAAAATGTTTTATACCACAAAGCACCTAAAAATGCTAGGTGAATATATCATTTATCTTTTCAAATGAAGAATGACGCTCAGAAGTTTAAAAAAAACTCAGAAGCCAAAACCAGGGTGGGAATTCTCAATAAGAATGGCATGCTCAGGATTTGACATAGCAGCTCTGCAAGTGGGTGATTTAAGAACAAGCTTTTAAGGCTAAGGTGAAAGAAGCAGGACACAGGATTTGAGTTATCCCAAGGCAGGAAGTTGCAACTGAGACCTGCCTATGTGGCCTATATATGGACCTTCAGAATGTGACACTTCAAAAAAGGGTGTACTAGGAAAAAATCTGCCCATTGGCATAAAAGAACAAAAAAGAATCTTGTCTGTTCTGGCCTGGGCGCTGGGTAAAAACAATAAAAAAATCATTCCTGAGAATTCATAAGTATGGATATAGATCATGCAATGAATTATGGTTGAGTTTATATTTTCTGTGTGGTTTAGCAACTACCAATATGAGACATTAGTATGGAAGTATCTGGACACCATATGGAGTATCTGGATGCCTTGGTAGAGACAACTGCAAACAAGATCACAATCCAAAGTTAAAGATTATATGAGGAAATAGTCCACTTTAAACAAAAGCCAATACTCTCAAAAAAATATAAGATTAGATCCCTGAGAATATCAGGTAACAGTGCCTTTGTTTAGAGACCATAAAAAAGCACATTTAAAATGGCTAAAGTTAGAATGTAAAACATAACAATAAAACACCATTTGTAAAAAAAAAAAAAAAGATCATGTAGACTTCAAAAAGAATAAGAATTCTAAAAATGAAAAATATAAAATCAAAAAAAGAAAAAAGAAAAGTATAAAATCAAAATGCAAAACTCAATGGAAAATAAAACATCAAGAGCAAGTTAAATTGCAAGTAAGGCACAAATAAAGCAAGAACTAGTGAACTTGAATGCATATCTGAAGAAATTACACAGATAAAGACAGATAAAGACATGAAAAATCTAAAAGATGGAGTAAGGGTCATGGAAGATAGAATGACATAGCACAATACATACCTAATAAAAATTTTAGAAGCAGAAAATAAAGAAAATAGGAAGAAGCGATGATGACCAAGAATTTTCCAAGACTGATTAAAAAATCAAAAATGAGATTGTGAGAAAATTCTCAGATTCAGGGAGCACAACCCCTAAGCAGGATAAATAAAAGTAAATCCACACATTAAGAACATTTGAGGCAGCCATGAACATATACCACCTGGATCTGTTAGGAGTGCATTGTTGACTAACAGCCCCAATCCCTGCCTTTCTGAATCCAGTACTAGGTCCACCCTAAAGGCTAGGTTGTGGTCTACGTCCCCCTCAAATGTTGAACATAATTTGGGTATTAATATAGTCCATTTCTACAAGATAGGGAAGTGTTTTAATGGTAATTTTGGTTCTAGGACTCTCCACCAGCCTGGCCAAAACTTTATTAAATCTGCATAGTAGTCTGAGACTCCCTCCTCCTCATTTATCTCTCTTCCATAAATGTCAGAACCTGAATATCCTCCGTCTTCTCCTGTTCCCTCTCTTTTTTCCTTCAAAGAGTCTTCCAGAAAACTTGCCCATCTAATCACATCTTGGCACCTGTTTCCTGAATGATGCGAATAAGCACAACATCAAAGAGAAAGACTTAAAACAGCTAAATAGAAAGAGATTACCTATAATGGAACTATAATTAATTAGATTGACAGCAGATTTCTCAATTACACCACAGGAGCTATAAGATAATGTGTGGCAAGCACTGTTGATTGCCTATCCAATAGCCATTAACCTCTTTCACATTGCTAACAGAACCCTTAGTTGTTCAGATATGAAAGATGTGCCCCACCCTGAGTGCCATTACTAGTTCAAGCAACTAGAATATTCCATTCACCTTTGCCAGTGCCTAGATTAGAGGCTGGGCATGTCACCCAGTTCTGGATGAGAGCAAGTCTGAGAGGTTTCTGACAAAGATTATTCTATCTGATATATACAGAGATGTGTAAGGAAAAATCTGTTCTATTTTCAAGCCTTTGGGCATTGTCATCATTAGGACATGATTTTGTAGCTGTCAGCCATTTAACAACTGTAACATAAAAGACAAGTCACAGAGAAACTGATCCAGAGCCCTGATATATTGAGCTGCTCAACTGACCAACCCTGGTTCTGCCTAGGTCTGGATTGCATGTTATGAGAGAAAAATATGTATTGTTGTTGTTTGAACTACTATTTTGAACAGTCTTGGTATATTCCTTATATCAGGAGGGATTCTAACTGATAGTTCATGAGGTAATATTTTCAAAATGCTTGGAGAAAAATGCCAATATTGGATTCCACATCTAGCAAATCTGTTAGTCAACACTGAGGGTAAAATGAAGACAATTCTCTAGAAGGATGGAAAACTTACCGCCAACAGACCCTTGATGAAAGAAAAATGAAAGGATGCACTTAAAGAAGCATAAAAACAATCTAAAAGGAAGGACTGAACTGGAAAAAGGAATGGTGAGTAAAGTAATTGATAAACACACGGGTAAATCTAAATGGGCAGTGAATGTAGAAAATATTATAATTTCGTGTGTTACGAAAAAACGGAACCAAAATAATCAAGAATAATTACACATAAGTGAAGAGAGGACGATCCATATGAAAGCATTCTAAGTTCCATTTATTGTTTAGGAAAAGGGTAGAGAAACTTATTAGTTTTAGACTTCAAACCAAATAAAGGTGATAAAAATTTAAGGTATGTCCTACAATAATAGAACTAAAATGAATAATTGTTAGTAAAGGGAGAAAAAGAATAAAGTAAAATGAATTCAATAGAGGGCAGTAAAAGATAAAAATTTAAAAGCAGTGATTATGAGAGAATGAGAGAAGGCTATCATCAGACTGAGTTCAAATCTTTAATTCTAGCTCTGCTACTCACTAGCTAGGGAGCCTGGAGAAAGTTACTAACTACTCTGAGCCTTAGTTTTTTCCAACTTAAATGAATATAATAATAGATTCCATGTCATAGGAATTTTGATTAATGCATTAATCCACAGCAAGTATCAAGAATAGTGCCTGGCACATGGCTAGTACTCAATAAGTTATATCCATTACAGTTATTATTCACTGTTGTGAAAGTACTGGTTTAACCAAGGAACAGAATGTAAAAAATACTATTTCTTTCAAGAAGTACTAAACTTTTCTATGACTACTGGCTGAACAGCATACCAAAAATACTTCTCTGTTTATGTGTACTTTTACTGAGTTAAAGTTTTACAAAATTTGTTGAGTAAATATTAAACTCAACCTTTTTCATTTGTCACAAATATTTCATAACAGGAAAATAAAAGACAAAATAAGTGGGAGATGGCAACAGAGCATAAGAAACATATTAGGACATGCTGGAAATTCAATTGGATGGACATACAAATATGCCTTTTCTTTGAGTAAGCTTTCTGATTCACTTTCAGTGATATGTTACTAATTTGAAAATACAAAGCTCCTCTGTACAGAGGAGAAGGCCAGAGATAGAGGGATCCAATCAAGCAGAACTTTAAAGTTCATCCACCCCAGCTTTATCATCACCTTCACCTGTTTTTTTTTTTTTTTTTTTTTTTTTTTTTTTTTTT
>NC_081575.1:25625009-25629370 GCF_022355385.1 Mustela nigripes | reverse complement strand
CTTCCCTTTGAAATTTTGTTTGAAGAAAGGGTTCTGCAAATAAAGTCCGAGAACCATCCCTCCCATTAGTGTTTTGCTTAGTCTTCTTGATGCTGAACCATATTCCAGAACTTTTTGCATCTTCCTCAAATTATGACTATCACAACAGCACCTTCTATGGGATGGTTTGATATCAGTATTGGTCCTTGATGCTTTTTAGTGATCTTATGTCTGGATTCATTACAGCCACACAACAGGGAGCTTAAAGTATTCTGTTTAATTTCCAATACCTTTCCTGATAACAATTAATATTTAAAGTAAAGTGGTGTGGAATATTCTTTCTTATATTTATGAACTGCTCATAAAGCCATATAATTAAATATTGAAATTCCACATAATTTAATATTGAAATACTTTTGTATTAAATTATAACCCTATATAATTTAATATTGAAATATTTTAATATTAAATTATAATTTAATATTTAACTGAAACAATTTAATATTGTATGAGTCTATAAACTTTTTCTGTGAAGGACCAGATACTAAATATTTTAACCTTTGCTGGTCATATGGTCTCTGTCTAATTATTCAACTCTACTGTCTAGCACCAAAGCAACCATAGACAATATGTAAATGAATATGTGGCTATGCTCCAATAAAACTTCATTTATGAAAACAGGTGGTGGGCCAGATTTGGCGCAGGGGCCATAGTTTGCTGACCCCTGTTGTATTGGCTTGGTTTTCATTACCCAGTGGATTCATTTCGCAAAACAGAGTTTTACTACCAGGGTTATTTAATCATTTTTTTAAACTGCAAAATGTTTTTGTTCCAGTAAGTGGAAATTTGGTTAAAAGTTTCCTTTTTAGGAATAAAATAAATGTTTCCTTGGTTTTTCAATATTCTGAAGGTACTTAAGCTTAAGAGTCAAGACAATACATTTATATATCCAATATATTTAAAACCATAAATAAGCAAAAGAAGGAATTTCATCTGCCAATTTGAGTAAATTATATTCAGCTCAATCATCTCCAGGAAGATTACTACAAATTTTACACTTAAATTCATAGATAGCACCTAATGTGCTTATAATTTTGTTGACAGCTGAATTTCTGCTATTTTATCTACCTACAGAGAAGCCCTTGAAATTCAAGAATCTATGTGGTTTTACTGCATTACTTTAACTCATTTCCTAAGGAGTCTGCAAAAAAAAATTAAGTGAAAATTGAATTTTTAATTAGCTGCCATTTTTAATTACCAAAACAATTCATCTTCATTTAAAAATATGGATATCGTCAGGGTCACTGTATAATGATATGCAGATTGCACACTACACAAAAGTGCTCCATTCCAGGGTGTGCCATTCATATTGGGGATGCTGTGGATCACTGAGGATACTGAAAACCTACAGACTTATTAAAACAGTTTTCTGGAAGGTGGCTATAAACAGCATCTTAATCTAACAACCAATATTTTATAGTAATTTTCAAATGGATTATAACAAAGTATCTTGAGGAAGGGTTGTTGTTTTTATTCATGTTTTAAAGGTTATTTGGTCTAGTTGTGGCCTTGCATTCTCTGAGGGAATTAGTCCCTTTCTCTAATAATTGTAAGTCCCCTGATAATTATTGTAGCTAACCTCATCTGCAAAACTTCAGCCAAGACGGGAAACCATGAAAAGTTTATACTTCTCTAGTCAAAGGACATCCATTTCTATTTGTCTCTTTTTAAAATGATAGGTCAGAAATGCCAAAAAAAAAATAATCCAATTAAAAAATGGGCAGAAGACATGAATACACATTTCTCCAAAAAAGTCACACAGATGGCCTACAGACCATGAAAACATTGCTCAACATCATTCATCAGGGAAATGCAAATCAAAACCACAATGAGATATCACCTCACACCTGTCAGAATGGTAAAAATAAAAAACACAAGAAACAACAAGTGTTGGAAAGGATGTGGAGAAAAGAAAAACACCTGGTACACTATTGGTAGGGATACAAACTGATGTAGCCATTGTTGGAAAACAATACGGAGGTTCTTCAAAAAATTAAAAATAGTATTACCAGATGATACAGTAATTCCATTACTGTGTATTTACCCAAAGAATATTAAAACACTAATTTGAAAATATATAAGAACCCCTGTGTTTATTGCAGTATTAGTTACAATAGGTAAATTATGAAAGCAACTGAAGTGTTTTTTGATAGATGGATGGATAAAGAAGATGTGGTGTGTGTGCATATATATATATATATATATATATATATATATATAATGAAATATTACTCAGTCATAAGAAAAGAATGAAGGGTGCCTGGGTGGCTCAGTTGGTTAGGAAACAACACTTATTTTGCTTCAGGTCATGACCTCAGGGTCGTGAGATCAAACCCTATACTGGGCTCCACTCAGTGGGGAGTCTGCCTGAGATTCTGTCTCCCTCTGCCCCTCCCTCCCCTCTCTTTCTCAAATAAATAAATCTTACAAGAAAAAGAATGAAATCTTGCCATTTGCAACAACGTGGATAGGTCTAGAGGGTATTACGCTAAGTGAAATAAGTCAGAGGAAGACAGATACCATATGATTTCACTCACATGTGGAATTTAAAAGACAAAACAATGAACAAAGGAAAAAAGAGACAAACCAAAAAGTGGACTTTTAACTATAAAGAAAAAACTGGTATTTTTAAGGAGGGATAGCGGGTGGGGGAGTGGGTGAAATAGGTGATGAGCACTGAATAAAGTATAGAATTGTTGGATCACTATATTATACACCTGAAACTAATACAATATGGTATGTTAACTATACTGGAATTTAAAAAAAAATGTAGGCATAGTGCACACTTTCCTCATACATCTCTACTGTAGTGATTTTATCATAGTGACCACAGAGTAAATATTTAGATCATATAGGGATCTCCAAGAAACTCAGAATGTTTTCCTAGCTATCTTGTTATTGTTATCAATGTCATGTTTTAAGTTTCCCCTGTATTTTTAAATGGGTGCCACTGAGGGAATGGTTTTCACTCTGTTTCAGGAACATGTCTTAGGGACTAGGATGAAGGTTAGAGCTTTGGGGCCCTCATTTTCACTTTTATTTGTTATACACATTGGAGTTGCACATAATATTGGTACAAAGGGAAGAAGTTTTCAAATTGTAATATGCAGAGAACAGTTCCAAACACAATTCCCTGCTCCCTTCCCCCAGGAAGTATGACTTGACTTGAAAGATACGGCCAACACCACTGGTGGCAGAAGTTTCCAATCTTTAAAGACCTCATACTTGGTAATTTCCACAACAAAATCTTTAATTCTCACAAAATCCTACCAGAAGGTAGTTGTTACTATTTGCATTTTATATACTGCTCCAGATGGAATGTTTGTCCCTACAAAATTGTCAGTTAAAATCTAATCTCCATTGTGATAGCATTAGGGAGGTGATTAGGCCTTAAGAATACAGCCCTCGGGGAGCCTGGGTGGCTCAGTTGGTTAAGTGGCTGTCTATGGCTTAGGTCATGATCCCAGGATCTTGGGATTGGGGCCCACATGGGACTCCCTATCCAGTGGAGAGCCTGCTTCTCCCTCTCCCTCTGCTTGCTACTTCAACTACTTGTGCTCTCTCTCTCTCTGTCAAATAAATCAATAAAATCTTAAAGAAAATACAGCCCTCATAATGGAATTAGTGCCCTTAAAGAAAAAGACTCCAGTTATCTCACCCTGTTCACCATGAGGAAATACACTAGAAAGACAGCCTATATGAACCAAGGAAATGGGTCCTCACCAGACAATGGATCTGCTGGCACCTTGATCTTGGCTTCTCAGTCTCTAAAACTGAGAAAGTGCTTGATCTTCTGTTTGTAAGCCACCCAGTTTATGGTACTCTGTTACAGTAGCCCAGATGGATTAAGACACAGGTGAAGAAATAAAGTCTCAGGAAGGTTACCCTGTTAGTAAGTTGCAAACCTGGAACCTAAACTTGAGTCTGATTGGTCTCAAATATTCGTCCTGCCCATTTATTGTAATATAAGTATTTACTAACAGGAAAACACCAAAGGAATTTAGATATCTCTAGTTTTTTTTTTAAGATTGTATTTATTTATTTGACAGAGAGGGACACAGCCAGAGAGGGAACACAAGCAGGGGGAGGAGTGGCAGAGGGAAAAGCAGGTTTCCTGCTGAGCAGGGAGCCCGATGCAGGCCCGGTTCCATCCCAGGACTCCAGGATCATGACTCAAGCCAAAGGCAGATGCTTAACCACTGAGCCACGCAGGTGCCCCTAGATATCCCTAGAATCAGAAGAGACCCCAAATTGCTAAGGAAATGTTGAAAAAGAAAAACAAAACTGGGGGCATCACATTGCCTGATTTCAAGCTTTACTAC
>NC_081575.1:25606859-25610009 GCF_022355385.1 Mustela nigripes | reverse complement strand
CACCAACAGTGTAGGAGGGTTCCCCTTTCTCCGCATCCTCGCCAGAATCTGTCATTTCCTGACTTGTTGATTTTAGCCATTCTGACTGGTGTGATAGATAGATTTTAAAATAAGATCTTTAAATTCCAAAGGGTTAAGCACGCTTTCTCTGGCACACCTGATTATTTTATGTCTAAGAACTTAGTCCTGGAGCTAAATTGCAAATTTAAAATTTAATTTAAAATTGCAAAATCCTACTCAAAATGATGTAGAATTACAATGGCCACTATTGGAAGTGTTCCAGTTAGACAAGCTCATTCATTTAAGAAGTGCATTTGAAAGTAAGTGTTTCTGAATCAAACAAATGGGAATGGGACACTTACTTTACTTGGTATATAAGTAGATTTCAAAAGACTTCAAGAATTCCAAAATAGCTTCATTAAAAGAATTCAATGCAAAAGACTAACAAACAATTAAGGACATAAAACAAATGGTCATAAGACCAACATAACTTATAATACTTCCCTCTGTCTTCTTTTATTTGAGTACTCATTCTAGTAATCCTGAATTATCCTTCCGGTCTGAAAAGACTACACAGTCATAAACAGAAGTTTGCTGAATTAGTGGCCTTACACACACCATATCTACCTTTGAAGGATGGCTCCCATATGAGCCCCTCCCAGGGCTGATGAGGAGACTAGAGATTTTCTGGTCAACTCTTAACTTTATTTCCTTAAACAGCCAAGGGGAAAAGAAAATGAAAAGTAGTGAAAAACCTTGTCAAATTCTGATAGATACCAAAGATACACCCTCTATTTTAAACCCCACTTGGACCCTACAAATGGGACCCTGGAAAAACTGGCAGAAGCCATCTAAGGGTGTATTCTTACCAGAGTCAGCTCTCCCTAATCTCTGTCTGTAGTACCCAGTAAAGAGAGGAAAGTAAAATATCTTTTGTACCCTTTTTGGGAATGCCTCTTAAGTCCAGGGTATTATTTAATACAGACAAAAATATTTACTATTTGTCCCAGCTGAAAACTGACAATATATTTTAAAGAATTTTTGAGTACCTCTGTGGTCACAAATTGGTAGCTGATATTTAGAGCCTGATAGGATTTTTTTAGGCCTTCTTCCCTAAGTTGAAATAGAACTATGTACCCAGAGGGAGAAAAAAAAGCCTTCTAAAGCATCCCTGGAAGGATTTACTAAAACAAACAGCTCTAAATCCAAACCATAGAAGCAATCTTTTGATTTCCACTTTAGTCAAAAATCTTCACCCTTAAAGAAAAGGTAAACTTAGGATAATGTAGGTGGACAGGTAGATGAACCTATGATGTCATTTAGGCTGCAACATTTCTTTGAGGAATTGAGAACAACTGTCCTAATCTTAAAGATCTTTGTAAAGCTAACTGTACAGCTCCTGAGGCAGTTCAA
The DNA here is from genome assembly GCF_022355385.1 of Mustela nigripes. NCBI lineage: Eukaryota > Metazoa > Chordata > Mammalia > Carnivora > Mustelidae > Mustela > Mustela nigripes. The sequence goes on along the minus strand of NC_081575.1, from coordinate 25,608,596 downwards.
AGTCCACCCATTATTTTTTACCAATCCTAAAACTTCCCTTATTTATTTCCAAAGGCTTGTGAGTATTGTACATATTCTGGCCTCAGGAAACAAAGTTCTTCTTGGAGGAATTTGGCATTCTATCCCTGTGCCTTTGAGATATAAATCTAGGCCATTTCTGTAAAGTACTAACTTCAGGGAGGTAATTCTTATCAGAAGGAAAAGTTATTTGAAGCTTTGGTGAATGATAAAAAATAATAATAATAAACAACTTAAATGTCTTATCCACAAAAAATGTCTTTACCCATATCATGGTTAAAATGTTTAGAATGAAAACTATAAGGTCTCTTCTCTGTCTGTATGTTCATGTGTGTCTACTATATATGTGCATCTTGTAGATATGTGGCATTTTTCTACCTCCAGATGTTATTGCCAAAATTAATTGGTTAAACAGCTCTATTTAACTGGCTTAAAGAAAATTAAATGCTTATATAAGTTAAATTCCCCAAAAAAAATATATTAGAAACTCAACCAAATGAATTTCAGGTACATGTGACCTGGGAAAATATTTGGTATTAAAGATAATTTAAAATTTGTTAGTTTAAAGTTGGCAAATCTTCAGAGTTTTCAACTTTAAATATAAAAATTTCATTCTACCTTGGTTTACTAATTGAATAAGTTCATGTTATCGGTCAAAAAACTTGTCAACCAGAAAAATAACAGGATGATGACTGATGTTTAATGTCTAGGAAAATTTTTGTAGGTAATGTAAATATAGTTGTTAAAAACAAGTAAATTAAGTAGATGTGAATGTAATAAAAACTTTTTAAATAGTTTCCCCAAATCTCCAGTAACTGAAACCTTAAAGTTTTGCTAAGTTAAATGATAAGTTAAAGTCATTAACATACAGAACATTTCCAAATAAGATAAAATACCAAAATGTTAATTACTGAATACAGGTGATCTACTTTATGCTTTCTTTTATGGAGGAATTAAAGATATTTGCATCTACTAATGAACATGATTTGTGCCACACTGATTGACTCTGAGAAAGTATACGCCTCTGAAAATTATTAAAAATATTTATAAATTTGCCAAACTATAGAATATCATGAATGAAAGAGGAGAGATCACAACTAACACCAAAGAAATACAAACTATTATAAGAACATACTATGAGCAACTCTACGGCAATAAATTTGACAATCTGGAAGAAATGGATGCATTCCTAGAAACATATAAACTACCACAACTGAACCAGGAAGAAATAGAAAGCCTGAACAGACCCATAACCAGTAAGGAGATTGAAACAGTCATTAAAAATCTCCAAACAAACAAAAGCCCAGGGCCAGACGGCTTCCCGGGGGAATTCTACCAAACATTTAAAGAAGAACTAATTCCTATTCTCCTGAAACTGTTCCAAAAAATAGAAATGGAAGGAAAACTTCCAAACTCATTTTATGAGGCCAGCATCACCTTGATCCCAAAACCAGACAAGGATCCCACCAAAAAAGAGAGCTATAGACCGATATCCTTGATGAACACAGATGCGAAAATACTCAACAAAATACTAGCCAATAGGATTCAACAGTACATTAAAAAGATTATTCACCACGACCAAGTGGGATTTATTCCAGGGCTGCAAGGTTGGTTCAACATCCGCAAATCAGTCAATGTGATACAACACATCAATAAAAGAAAGAACAAGAACCATATGATACTCTCAATAGATGCTGAAAAAGCATTTGACAAAGTACA
>NC_081575.1:25601906-25606759 GCF_022355385.1 Mustela nigripes | reverse complement strand
CATCCCTTCCTGATCAAAACTCTTCAAAGTGTAGGGATAGAGGGCACATACCTCAATATCATCAAAGCCATCTATGAAAAACCCACCGCAAATATCATTCTCAATGGAGAAAAACTGAAAGCTTTTCCGCTAAGGTCAGGAACACGGCAGGGATGTCCATTATCACCACTGCTATTCAACATCGTACTAGAGGTCCTAGCCTCAGCAATCAGACAACAAAAGGAAATTAAAGGCATCCAAATCGGCAAAGAAGAAGTCAAACTATCACTCTTCGCAGATGATATGATACTATATGTGGAAAACCCAAAAGACTCCACTCCAAAACTGCTAGAACTTATACAGGAATTCAGTAAAGTGTCAGGATATAAAATCAATGCACAGAAATCAGTTGCATTTCTCTACACCAACAGCAAGACAGAAGAAAGAGATATTAAGGAGTCAATCCCATTTACAATTGCATCCAAAACCATAAGATACCTAGGAATAAACCTAACCAAAGAGACACAGAATCTATACTCAGAAAACTATAAAGTACTCATGAAAGAAATTGAGGAAGACACAAAGAAATGCAAACTATAGAATATCAATGTGAAAGACAGTTTGCAATGAATTACTTATTTTCATGAGAAATTAAAGTTTTTAAGGATTAAGAATTATAATATATGTAACCACAACTACTAGAAATAATAAGGGAAACATTCCCATATGTGATGAAAATGGGATATGTGTTTTCAGTAAAAGAAGATATAAGGAATTGAAATGCATTTTTTTTCTGTGGGATAATAAAGTAACTTTGGCCTAAAGAAAGGTTGGTTATTTCAGAATGTGAAAGTGGAAAAACAAAGAATGGAATCATAGCAAGTTTATTTTTAAAAAAAGGAAGGAAGAAAGAAAGAAAGATTGATTGATCTTTGTTAAGGAATTTAATGCATGGTCAAGCTGGATAAAATTGAATAAATTTTTATAAGCATTTTTAAAAATAAGCTTTAATATCAACAGTATAGTTACATAAAGCTAATTCTTAATTTTCTTTCATGTGCTGAAAAGACAAGTTTTTGTGGATTATTGACCTACCCTTAATAAGAAATTGTGCAACTATATAAATTTCTGTATTTGCCTACAAAGTCTTTAACTGTCATCATGGTTAAAGGAATAATTAAGTGCTGTTTCACAGTGAGTTATGATCCTATTTGATTAAGTGTTTAAAAACCTTTTGATATTTTTGACAAACTCCCCCCAATCAAATGCTAAATGAAGTGTTTTTGACCTTGAACTAACTTTGGGATTTTTCAGAGGTATCCTAGAACATCTCAATTGATTTGTTCTCTCTTTTTATAAAAAGGAAGATGTTAAAATAATTAGGCATATCTGAGATGTTAAAACATGGGAAGCATTGTCAAATAAGTAATGCTAAACCTCTGTGTATATCCTTGTATGCATGTTATTAATATAAGTGGTCCAGAAACTGTATAAAATTCCTAAATATCTCATATGTGATGGCAGTCAAAAGCCCAGTTATTATCTTGAAATGTGGTATGTTATAAAAATAACCAAATTTCTTTGTCGATTCCATTATAATAAACTCATCATATTTTTAACAATGGGCATTTTTAAGTTGTTTGTCATTTACAGACAGTTATTATTTTACTCTAATGTTTTGCAAAAGTGTTCCTACAAAAGCCTTCATCTTCAAGGAGATTCAAGAAAAAGACTTTTGACATGTACTAGGTTCTGATAACTTTAAGATCATAAAACTAAGCTGGGTAAGAATTTCCAGAACTAATGGAGAAACTGGATTCAAGCAGAACAAGAATTAGTAACATGGGACTGAATAAGCTGAGGGGGAGGATTTTAATGTTTTTTTAAAGATTTATTTATTTATTTTGGAGATAGAGCGTTTGCAAGTGGGGGAGGCGCAGAGGGAGAGAGAGAGAGAAAATTCTCAAGGAGACTCCCCACTGAGTGTAGAGCCTGACATGGTGCTTGATCCCAGAATTCTGAGATCATGACTTAAGCTGAAATGAAGAGCTGAATGCTTAACTGACTGAGCCACCCAGAAGCCCCTATAATTTTTTTCTTTTTCTTTTTCTTTTTTTATTATTTATAAACATATATTTTTATCCCCAGGGGTACAGATCTGTGAATCACCAGGTTTACACACTTCACAGCACTCACCAAAGCACATACCCTCCCCAATATCCATAATCCCACCCTCTTCTCCCAAACCCCCTCCCCCCAGCAACCCTCAGTTTGTTTTATGAGATTAAGAGTCACTTATAGTTGGTCTCCCTCCCAATCCCATCTTGTTTCATTTATTCTTCTCCTACCCACTTAAGTCCCCATGTTGCATCACCACTTCCTCATATCAGGGAGATCATATGATAGTTGTCTTTCTCTGCTTGACTTATTTCGCTAAGCATGATACGCTCTAGTTCCATCCATGTTGTTGCAAATGGCAAGATTTCATTTCTTTTGATGGCTGCATAGTATTCCATTGTGTATATATACCACATCTTCTTGATCCATTCATCTGTTGATGGACATCTAGGTTCTTTCCATAGTTTGGCTATTGTGGACATTGCTGCTATAAACATTCGGGTGCACGTGCCCCTTTGGATCACTATGTTTGTATCTTTAGGGTAAATACCCAGTAGTGCAATTGCTAGGTCATAGGGCAGTTCTATTTTCAACATTTTGAGGAACCTCCATGCTGTTTTCCAGAGTGGCTGCACCAGCTTGCATTCCCACCAACAGTGTAGGAGGGTTCCCCTTTCTCCGCATCCTCGCCAGCATCTGTCATTTCCTGACTTGTTGATTCTAGAGCGTATCATGCTTAGTGAAATAAGTCAAGCAGAGAAAGACAACTATCATATGATCTCCCTGATATGAGGAAGTGGTGATGCAACATGGGGGATTAAGTGGGTAGGAGAAGAATCAGTGAAACAAGATGGGATTGGGAGGGAGACAAACCATAAGTGACTCTTAATCTTACAAAACAAACTGAGGGTTGCTGGGGGGAGGGGGGTTGGGAGAAGGGGGGGTGGGGTTATGGACATTGGGGAGGGTATGTGCTTTGGTGAGTGCTGTGAAGTGTGTAAACCTGGGGATTCACAGACCTGTACCCCTGGGGATAAAAATACATGTTTATAAAAAAAAAAGAAAAAAAAAAGAAAGGTAACTTCTCAATCTCTACGGAAAAGCTATGCTTCTAAATTTTACCACCTCTTTAAATATGGGCCAGGGGACAAGAGGGAGAAATAAATATGGGTCCTATCAAAAAAAAAAAAAAAAGAAGGTGAGTTCTTTGGCAGGGTTTTTCTTTGACTTATTTGATTTTGATTGGTTTGGATCTTGGGGACTATGGATCGAAATGTTACTCCAGACATTGAGAATTATTCTACTTATAATAATATAGTAATCTCCCTGGTGTGTTGTATCTTCTCAAAAGCTTTAAATGCATGTTTGCAGCTGCTAACAACCAAGTAAATGATCTCCCTAAAACTGGAATGTCAGAAAAGAAATGAAAGGAATGATTGACTTCAAAATTGTAAGCCCGAAGTCGTGACCTATGACTACCATAGAGATTCAGCAAAAATCATTAAGACTTGTGAATATCACACAGAAGATCGATAAAAGCTGTAAGAACTACAGAGTGGTACTTGGTAGTGGCACTAATGTCTTAAACTTTGATTGCATCTCTCAGTTGAGCTGAGAGTCTGGTCAAAAGGAGAGGATTCTTAAAAAAATGAAACGACAGGCCCCAAATGAAGTTACCTGTGCTAAGCCCTATGTCACCAAACTGAATCTCAACAGCCAACTTCAATGCAGTTTCAACCTCCCCCAGGAATGTAATCTTAACAAGTTATTTTGGAATTTTCTGGTCAGCAGTAGAGTGCTAATCTACTCCTTCCCTGTCCCTGCCCCCCTTCTGCCTGTAAAAGTCTCCCATTTTTTTATAGCTCTTCAGAGTTTTTTCCTACTTGCTCAATGAGATGTTGCTTGATTCATGAATCGTTGAATAAAACCAATTAGATCTTCAAATTTACTCAGTTGAATTTTGTTTTTTAATAGTGTTTATTCTAGTTTTGAATAGTCCATGCATATTTGGAACATCTTATAATAGCTTCATACTGGAAATACATTTGTCTCAAGTAGGAACTATATATGGATCATATATTTTATTATCAGTGTAATAGAATAATATTACTCTTGAATATAAAAAATAATCTACATATATATAAATGTATTGGGACATTTCCAGGTAAAGCTGGAAAATGTACATTGTGAGAATATTAAATATAAAGCATAATATTCACTATAATTCTATCTTATTTGGAAGTAGGGAAAAAAGTTACTCTGTATTATCTGCCTTAGCTCTCTGCCTTAACTCATATTTTCAAAGTGGGAAGTAGTTGACAAATTAATAAAGGTATTTGTTTCTGCCATCATGTTTTCAGATATATCTCTTCTATATCCAACACACATGCTCTGGAAAATGTACATAAATGATCAGTTATCTGTTAAATTATGTTTTAACCACATGTTGTAAAATGAATTTGTAATAAATCCTTCTACAAAATAAGTAACTTTTTTCTATAGATTACCTCCTTTCATACCTACCCACACCAATTTTGGTTTATGGTATGTGGGAGAACTGTGTGGTCAACTTCAAAGGATTTAGTGAACCATCAGTCAACATTCAAATTATTTTCTCAAACACTCATGAAATTCTTAAGTGAACCCTACCCACACATTGAAGATTTCTGGAAATCAACTTCATCCAAATGAAAGAGCTTAAAAGAAACACACACACACACACACACACACACACACACACACACACACACACACAC
>NC_081575.1:25597759-25601896 GCF_022355385.1 Mustela nigripes | reverse complement strand
GTGCATGCACGCGTTACAAAGCAGAAATGAAAACTCAACGGAAGCTTGATGCTCCTGTAGTCAAATTTTAATATGGAATGCAACTGGAATGCAATATTATGGTTCCACAACTTGCTATTTTTTCATCTGAGTCACTATTTATGTGAACAAAGCAAATCATTTTTAGAATCCTTGCCTTCTCCTTCCAATTGTCAAAAAGAAAACCTTGGCCTCAAATGGTGTCATTTATGTTAAGCCAAGTCACCAAACTGGGGCTTAATATTAAACCTAATTGGAGTTTCAGTCTCCTCCAGAAATGTGCTCTTAACCAGCCAGTCAACAATTTTCAGTTCAGCACCAATGAGGTAATCTGTCAGATGGGTCCTCTTCATCTCCCAAAGGAAGATAGGGTCAACTGCATAAGAACCCCTGCTTTTCCTCTCTTAGAAAAAGTGACTTTTCCTGAAACAATTCTTTCTTTGTTAGTAATTTCTTTTTCTCACTCTCCCTCCTATAAAAACCTTTCATTTTATACGACTCTTTGGAGCTTCTTTCCATTTGCTAGACAGTATGCTGCCCAATTCAGGAATAGCTTAATAAAGTCAATTAGATCTTCAAATTTACTCAGTTGAATTTTTCTTTAACACTATCCATGATAATGCAGAAAGCAAGTGAAAAAGAGAAAGCAAAGGAATGAACAAGGCCTAACAACTCAATGCAAATATGTGATAGACAGACTACTTTTTATGCTTTTAAATGTAACAACTCAATATGAAAATGTGACACCAAAGTCTCAAATCAAAAGAGGCAATTGCAGAGATTATATAGCTTCCTCTTAGTGTTCATGAAAACATTAGTAATTTCATTCAATACCCTACTCTATCACTTAAATGAAAATGTTATTGTCCACCCAACACAACCCTCAAAGTATTATACAGCATTTCATTACAGTGCTAATTGTTAACACTTCTATACAAAAGCAGATGTATACTAGTTGGAACTGAAATATCTGAGGTCATCAGCTATGGTATCGATCAGGTATCAAAGTTAATACTCTGTGAAAATGTCTGGGAAGTATAATCTTACCAACAATTAATGTCTCTCTACAAACATTTTGTGTGTACTTTCACCACATGGAATTAATTCAGTGAAAGAATTTCACAAACTTTGCAAAAGGTTACCCTTTTAATAAATCTTGTCTTGATGTTATTGGATATAGGCAGATTTTAGATCAGGTTTGCTTTTGGCCCCTTTCCAATTTAGTAATTTTGTTTAATCCTTTGACTTCAGGCTCTGCCTTTAGTGATAACTCTTATTGTAGCCTGATATTTATTGTTTAGTACCAGGGTCAACCTCTATCAAAAAGGTATTGGAGGGTCACCAATGCCCAGCTGGTTCCCTTTTGTCCATAGAGAACATATTCAAACCATAGCATCGGGTTTTGGCACAGCAAAGGAGTTCTGACAATGATATAAGCTTTTCTACTATTTTGTGAAATTGGATGGAAAAAAAAAGCTTTAAGGAAATCAGAATTTGCCACCCCAAAATATGTTTCTTTGGCATGAGGATTATTTTAAGCTGGTTATTTAAACAAAAGAGGTGGACACCAGAGAAGGTCTAAAAACCAAATAGAAGTTAACACTTTTGTAAGAAACATGTACATTTATTATAAGGGAAATTCCCATTTTTTAAAAAAGATTTTATTTATTTATTTGACCGACAGAGATCACAAATAGGCAGAGAGGCGAGGAAGCAGGCTCCATGCTGAGCAGAGAGCCCGATGTGGGGCTCGATCCCAGGATCCTGGGATCATGACCTGAGCTGAAGGCAGAGGCCTCAACCCACTGAGCCACCCAGGGACCCCAGGAAATTCCCATTTGTAAGGGTGTCTCCTTTGCTATACCAGAAAGAGAGGATGACCCAATCTCTAGAAACTCTTTTGCAGAAGGCAATGACTTAAGTATATGTAACAATCATAACCTTGTTTACTGTGCCTTCCTAATAGCTGGCTCCCCACTGCCTGAATGTTTTTGTCATTAGCTGGAGATGGTGTTTAAAGTGTTAGCTTGGGCCATTAGGGGAGTTACTGAGTTTTCCTGGGTCTCTCCCAATTATGCAGGAGGTATACATGTTATTAAATTTTTGTTTTTCTCATTAATCTGTCTTATTATATTAAATTAATTATTGGATCAGTGGATGAACCTAGGAAGGAAGTAGAGAAAAATTTTCAGTTCCTACATAAACAGAAGTATAGGAATAGAATTTAGTTTTGGCTGAAAGAATTTTACAACTATGTATTATTTATACCATATTATACATATTGACAGCCAAAGACCAAGCAGTAGGTAATGCCTATAAGTAAATGAATGAATCAGCATTTTACTTAGGCTTCACTGTGATGAATACTAATTTGTTAATGTGTAAAATTCTGCATTAAAGTGCTAAATTAGCCTTGGCCCTTGTGAAATTTAGGCAAGCAGAAGCATTCAAATACATTATCACATATTAATTGCCAATAATGACTTGCATCAAGGTAACAAGTGTTATTTAAAATAAATTAACAGATACAGAAAAAATCCTAATTAATGAATTTGCCAATTATCTGTCTTGCTATAAATATGAGTTTTACTTCTGATTCTAGTCCTTTCCTATACACATATGCCTATGAATTCTACTTATAATGATTTCTCAAGAAGCAAAGGTTGGCTATGCAACCTGTACAACTCTTTGTGACCAGAATTTCTTAAAACTGTTCGCCGAATGCTTTCTTGTAGAATGAAAGCATCAAAGCAAATAGCAGTCTATGTATACACAAAACGTTTTAGGGAACAAATCCTTAAAAAAGAAGTAACTTCATAAGGTGCCAAAACAATACTACAAAGAAAAGAGAAATAATTCAAGTGAGGCATTGTATGAAGAAACTTAATTTTCTTCCATTCTCTTAATATGCCTGGACAAAAAAAAAAAAAAGCTTCTTTTCCATTACCTCATCTTAAGTAGTTTTTCAAACCAAACCCATACTCACACTCATGCTGTCACTGATAATGGATCTCATGTCAAAGAAAAAGAGCATAAAGGACCCGATAATAAGTGCAATTATCAAACATCAAAAATGTAGATCAAAGTGGATTTCCCGACTCTTCTATATGCAGTCACTTCACAGCATTTCACTATTCTTATCATGTGGTCTTGACAGGATATATTAATTTCTCCATTATGAGAGCAATGGAATTGGCACATTTCAGTCAGAAGCTGGCAATAAGTAGAGTCATTATTTCTCTTATTTTAGTGGTTTGTGTATATATGTGTGTGTGGGGGAGAGAGAGATTGTGTGTGTATGTGTTTGAAAGATACACTCCCCAGACACACCACACTGTCTCCAGAGGTGATAGAGAGCCTTCAGGGAGATGTTAACCTTCCTATGAAGGATGGATCCAGGCAAGGATTTTATTTCTTTCAGATAGTACAATATTTCCTCTCTCTGGGAAACACCCGACCTATCTTTGGGAGGACTAAATTATCTCAGAGGGAGACTGGGAGTTCTAGAAACTTGCCTCCCTGAATCATTTCAATAACTCAAGTAATCCAATTTATATCCCCCCTACCCAATCCCATACTCCCTCCTTTCCCCAACACTTTTTCTGATAAATTTTTTTCTTTGAAAGAATTTGCATTTTCTTTTCCTACTAAATGTCAAATAAAAGTTTTATGCTAGGTATTCTGGAGGCAGATTTCCAGAGTCTTTACAGACTATAAGCTTTCATTAACTGTAAGTCATTTGTGCCTATACCCTGGTCAGTGCATTAGAAAAATACGCCAGTGACAAGGGAATTATCTCTGAACCCACCTTCAACCATCTGACCATAATCAGAAGAGAGAAACTTTTTTAGTTCCTTTTGCAAGGATCCATCTATAAGTTTCTTAGTAATCAACTCCTTAGTGTCTTAATATGCTATTTCTCAGCCACAGAATAAGAGCAAACACTGTTTCATATTTTTCATGAAAATCTGAACATGTGAAAAGAGAAATAAACCAAAAGGGCAAGCCTATATGCGTAATGACAGATGGGACCTGAGCATCAGGGGAAGAAAAGTTTCCTTTAGGATTTTTAAAAAATTGTTTTAAAAAGGCAAAATGCTTTCAAGTTAGTGAGTTGAA